>NC_080596.1:76450573-76733073 GCF_027887145.1 Ammospiza caudacuta
TGCACTGTTCCACACCTGATCTAGCCATGAGTCAGTGTCCAGACTTCTGTCCCAGGGGGCTTCAGCCTTTACCCAAAGACGGCTAAAACCCAGAGGTCATTACTCAACCTGGAGTGCTCTCTGAGGAGAACAATTAAATATTTCCTGGGTGAGAAAAAGAGAGAGAAAAAAGAAACTACTTGAGTTTTCTCACCCATTGCCCTTGCAGCTTGGTCTCCAAGGTGGGACATGGTTCACCCAAATCACACACCTATCCTCAGCACCCAACAAATGAGCAACACAGAGCACTAAAGAGATCAACACAAAGACCCCTGACGGTCTTGTTGCACTTCCAAACCCACTGTCCTTTTTTAGAGGCTAGCTGGCAGAGCTGACTTGCTACACCTGCCCCGTAACTCATGAGTTTCACCCAGGAGCTTCAACACCTGTGTTGGCCAGAGGTGCTGGAAGTCACCTGAATCTCCTTGTGTCATCACTATGAAAGAAGTTAGTCTGGGATGCCTCAGACATGGCTGTGCTTTACAGTTTCATCCATAAATTGTGAATCTAGAGGGGGACAAGGCCTCCTTTCCTGGGCAGGGTGTGTGCAGTGAGAGAGCAGAAGCCCCAGGTCTCACCTCGTGGTAATGTCCCTCCATGCGGGCCTTGTTGATCTTCTCCAGCGTGTCCTTGGAGAGCTGGATCACCTCCTTCACTGTGTCTGCAGAGGGCTGGGGACAGCAGAGGGGACACCAGTGAGGAAAAGGCACTGCCTCACACATGCCAAGAGGTACTGCTTGGAAGGATGCTTGGTCCAAATCAGCTTGGTGGGATGCTTCCCACCACATCACCACTCCCTACTGCTGGTTGCAAATCCAGTGTGCTCCTCAGACCTGCCCAAGGCTGAAATGGGCTGCAGTGTCCCAGTTCCAGGTCAAAAGGGGAAGGTCCTGCTGACTTCAGTGAGTGTTGCCCATCAGGGTAGTGGCCATGTGCCTCTGAGATGCATGACTGGGTTCCTCAACCCTCCCCACCACTCTTCCCCTCTGGAGAAGGGGCAGAATTCACCCTGCAACTGAGAGGTCTTGTGAGATACCAAAGAGGCTGTGAAAGCCACCAGCTGGTGGGTATCAGGTGCTCTCAGTGCAGCTGCTAGAGAGGAATGAGAGATCGGTGGAATTGGAAATATCCCTGAATTTTACCTACCCTGAGAAATGCTGTCATTAGTTCCAAATTCCCTAAGATAGCTAAGCTCAGATTTCAGCTGCACCCCGATAGGGAAATGAGTTTTCCTGCACACCTCAAAGAAGTTTGTGTTTCACCATGCATTTAGAGACATGAAGCACATCTGGGAACACCTGGCAAAACACTAATGAGCTCATAATTAGCTGTCACCTCTTTATTATCTTAATACTGAAATATAACATGATATCCAGCACAACCATTCATCCTCTGCTTCTCTGAGCCCTTCAAATTTGCATTTCCCAACTATTGTATCTATCAGTCGTGGCCTTCCTTTTAATAAATGAGGAAATCTGAAATCAGCCCACAGTCACATGACTCTGGAAATTTTTGGGAAGATCCTGATCTGGAGACACACAGCAGAGCCAGCAGCCAGGAGACACCTCTGGGTGTAGATCAAAAGCAGAGTCCCAGTATTGCAATGAAGGATGCAAAGACTGGGAGTCAGGACTGTAGGACTGACCTATTGTCTTTTTTCCACACCTGGTCAATTGGACTTTTGATGAATCTGAAATTCATCTAGTTGGGAAATTCTCTTCGAAGTCTAGTATTTAAGGAAAACCCATAATTTTCAGATCCATTTACCCCTATCTGTTACAGATGTTAACAAAATGTTAACATTTGTGTTATGATTTATTATTCTATAGCGTTATACTGAAGCTACTGCAGCTAATCAGGTTTGGGCAGCACAGGGTGTCCTGGGGCACAGAGCACACCCAAAGGCAATGTTAATGTCAATGTTAATGTCAGTGCAAATCACATTGCTGTGCTGTCTGAGTCAAGACTCCCAGAATAGGCACCTTAAACAGCATTTCCACAGTGGCTTTGTCTAATAAAAATCCTCCCTTGCCTTTACTAGACTTCTAAGTCAGTTGCCACTACAAACAATGGGAACTTTGCTGCTCTTTGGAAGGGGTGAAGGACTGGAGGTCAGAGCAGCTGTTGAGGATGGGAGCTGTCCATCTCCCATGTATTCCTAGCGCTTTTTCCATGCAGCTGTGAGTGCTGCTGCCCCCAGGCAAGGGTGCCTGAGCTCAGGAAATGTGACACAGCCAACGTGCTCTGAGGGTGAGGTCAGCCTGGATACTTATTGTCTGTGGATGGGGTGTATTTTTAATAGCTGAAATCATGCACCTTGCATACTCACAGGATTTTCTGCACAAGCCCTTCAGGCTATGGAGGACATTCCCCCAGAAGTGCTGTGCTCACAAAAAGGGGATGCTGCATGTCTAGTGGAAGGGTGTCCCTGCTCGTGGTAGGGCAAATGCAATGAGATGATCTTTAAGGTCCCTTCCAAGCCAAATCATTCTGTGATTCGTGGTCTCACTGTTCAGTCAAGACTTGACAGCAGGTGTTGAATGAGGGATGAGATTTTTTTATGCTGTCTACTGGAGAATGTGTTCAAAAATACTCCTGCTGAAAGCCAGATAAAAATCCTTCTGCATCAGAGAACTGAGCTCTGGAACAGCTTTATATTTTTAGTGGAGAGGTACAGCTGTCAGCATTAGCTGTAAGGTGAAGCTTGATGATTTAAAATGGGTTTATAGCAGGGTCATTTGCAGCAGAGGAGAACTTGACCCAGCAAGGAAAGGGTGTCCTGTAGTCCAACCTCCTGTCTCCCTTATCAGCTCAATACTATTTCTCTAAACCTTTCTCAAGGAGAGATTTACCCTCTGCAGTATCCAACCTTTCCTGGCTCCATCTCTCTGAAAGATGAGTTACAGGGCTGAGCTTGGCTTCCTGGCACCTCCTGAGAGGGAGGCTGAGGGTTCTGTGCTCCTTCCCAGGAAGCTGCATCTCACTGGGCCTCTCCTGGTGGCCCTGCTTCTGTGAGGTCACATTTCCTCACCCCAACTTTTCTGTTTTGCTTCCCACATGCTGCACATCAACCCTGGGCTGTTTGACTGCTCAACACTGCAGATCAATGACTTGGGGGTACACTTATTGCTCTGCCTTGCTTTGCCTTCCCTTATGCACTTTATAAGGCTTGCAGGGGTAGAAATCCCCAAGGTAACACTGCCAGAGATCACAAAACCTATGAGCAATTATATCCTTGGGCAGAGTAACTAAAAAGAAACTCTTAGAGCTGCCAGCACACTCAAAAACTGGAGCTGCTGGCCAAGCCACCGCCAACAGCAAGACACAGCCTTATACCTCCTACTGGATGGCTTGTGAGACCTCCAAGGAAAGGAAAGATTTCTTAAAAATGAGCAGTTCAACATGTTAATTCCTCACAGTCAGTCTGCCTGCAGCAAGCATGCAAAAAAAGTCAAGTGATGGTGCAAACTCCTTGTGACAGGCCTCTGCAAAGAGGGACTGGAAGTTCAGGCTTCCCACGTTCCTGGAGCCAGCGCTGGAACTGTCACCACGGATCACCTGCAACACATTTCTCTTTCTGCACTCAAAATGTGGAGTCCCTTGCAGTTTTTCAGGAAACAAAAAGCAAGCAAGCAAACAAACAAACAAACAAAACAAACAAAAAAACACCAAAAAAAACCCACAAAAAACAACAAAAAAACAACCAAACAAAAAACTACAACAATCTCAAAATGCCAGCATTTTTTCTCAGCTCCAGACCTAATTTTCCAATATTTTTGCATTCTGTCTATTGTTGGACTTTTAGGTTAAAGGCAACTTCTGGGGCTTTTAAAAATTAAAAACTGTCCTTGCATAATAAGGATTAAGCCCACCATTGTATGGTGGGCTTGAATTGCTGCTGTGCAAGGTCCAGTTCTGTTCTCATTTTTTCACATTGCCAAAATCTGACCATGTTCCTATCGAGACTGCTGAGAAGCCACAATCCTAGAGACCCACAGATGCCTTGGCAGAGGAGAAGCAGCCACCACTGGGTTTGGGCACTGCAGGACAAACCATACCTTGCTTTCCCCTGCCTTCACTGCCAGCATCAGGTCATCCTTGAGCTGTTTCTTGCAGTGCTCACAGGCGCAGTCGAAGTAATATTGCTTCTTGAGCTGCGCGCGCCGCTCCTCGCTCAGGCTGAGGAAATCCACGTAGGAAACCGTCAGCTCATCCCCCGGGGAAATCTTGCTCAGGGCCCTCAGCTCGATCCTGGGGGCACAGGAGATGGGATGTGCGCTTGGAGAAGCAGCAGAAGCAGAAGTGCAGCCACAGAGCCGGCAGGGACAGTCCTGCAGCCCGCCCTGCTTGCAGAGGTGAGCCCTGGCCCTAAGGCACGGCTTTAAGGCTGCAGGGAGGCAGTGCAGAGGTGAACAGCAGCCTGGTAACTGAATACAGGGCATGAACACTGTCACAGCAGTTTTTCCTGCCCCTCTACAAGTCCCTGGTAGGGATATGTAAAGGTCTGAGCTATAGAGAGATTATGGCCCCAATAATTTATCCACATGGTGGCTCAGCCTAAACATCAATTTCTAGTTTGTTGCAGATCTCACCAGAAGAAAAAAACAAAAACCATTGAGATCAGAAATACCCACCAAAATGCTGAGTTTGGATTTGGGGTCTTTTTTTAAGTGCTGTTTTGCATGCTACCCACACACCCCTGGCTATACTCCCAGATCCCGAGCTCTGCTGCCTTCAGTATCGTTTTCACTTTGAAAAGTTAAGATAAATTCCCTCTGGGTGCTGCATAAGAGATGCCCTCACCCTGTTCATGCATTTCCACATAAAAGCTTAGAAGTAATTATCTGGAGAGAGTCTATTTTTAAACAGCTCATTTGACCTATTACCATAATTCAATTGCCAATCTCTGTTACTGAAATCCATGGCAAGCCCCTGATGATGGGATTTGGAAAGCCAGACCTTTGTATCTCTCTTTCCCTTATTCATTCCCTGCAAAAGGTCTTAAATAATATGGAGATTCAGAACTATTCCCTTGCTGTTTCACTCTACATACTGAATGTCCCAGTAACTCTGGGCCATCTCTCAGATGTAGGGGCTAAGCAGGCACAACTGGCTAGAGAATTTGGCCAGAAATTTGGGGGAAAAAATCTATCAAATACCAGCTGTGTGGGGTTCTTTTGTATCTACCTCCTCTCCCAGCTACTAGTGAGCTCAACAGTGTGTTTAATGTACATGTCTGCCCTGAGATGGACCTGGGGGAGACCTGCTGGCTCCCACCTGAGCATGAGATGCTCTAGGTGGAACCCAACAAAAGCCTCACTAAAGGCAGAGGTGGCAGAGCTATCACCTGGTGCTTTAGCAGTAAGCTTTTTGGGGAGGACAGGACTTATTCTGTGTGATCATGTTTTTGCAAAGGGATTCTCCTGTAATTCCCTTTAAATTCCCTTGGAATTCCTGTTACAGGCTCTCAGTACCAAGGGCGTAGCTCTGAGTCTTCCAGCTCTGCTAAAGCTGCTGTCAAAATTCTTCTCCAAGGCTGGTCTTGATCTTCTCTGGGTGTTGCCATATCAGCAACAAGTTTCATACAAAATTTACCACCAAACATGCCATTGTCACAAAGGGCAGCTATTAGTTATGTCACAACCACAGGAAAGTGCCAGACAGAGAAAGGTGCAAACAGCTATTCCAGGAGGAAGTGCACAAAAAAGAGCAATTCCCAGCTGAAAAGCTTACACATATAAACATTCCTGTTCACACTTCACAGGATCCTTGTCAAAGCGAGCCATGCAACCAGAGAAGCGAAATCAAGCCTCTGACTTTCATGATGCCCCTGATAGCCCAAGCACCACAGGGGTATTTTAAGCAGCCATCCCTTGTGGGGAGGGCATTGATAGCCTTTGGGGTAAGCCAGGAAACACATGGCATATTTTAAATACTGTAGTTAAAGAGACACTGTCAGCCAGGAGCACACCACTGAGCTTCTCAAGGGCTCTTTCCCCACGAGCAGCAGGGAAAGAGCTTGATAGTGCACGCACAGGCACAGCGAGTGCCTGATAGCTCAGAACTCAAATTGCCCCAAATAGCAACTCTAATCAGAACTGAAACTCTTTTTCCCCCTTTTTTATGGCCCTATCTATAATGTACTGAGTAAGATTCAGTCGTGAAGAAAAGCACTTCAAATATATTTTGCATCTTCTTTGAGGAAAGTGCATGCCTGCTTGAAATTAAATTTTAAAGGCAAACAGTGTCCCTTTAAGAACACTGACTATAATATACCAAATGCCATGAGTTAAGCAAAGATTCTTTTTTTGCACATATTTTTGTGATTTATTTAGTTTGGATCAGGTAACAGTGGCATCATTAAAAGGTGGAACATTAATCATGGATTATGATAAAAAGGAATTGAAACCTACATCTCATGGTATTACTGCTCCTGTAGGCAACACATTCCTTGGGCACAGTTTGTTGCAGGAGAAACATGGAGTATTTAGTGTGTCAGTAACACAGTCATTTCTCATCTCCTAATATGCAAGGCTTTATTTTGGGCTGTACAAGATTAGCAAGACCTCGTTCTGACTTTCATGCTCTTGCCATGGTCAGGGGAGGAGAAATGAGAAGTGGAGAGGGGAAATACTGACAGGGAGGCAGCCAAGGGAGAGGGTGGGAAGGCAGAGAGGGAATTCACCCTAGGGAAAACAGTCTATTACTACTATTATTTTAATTTACTACAAAATGCAGAGTTAAATGAGGTTTGGGTTTAGTGGGGCTTTACACAGGGGAAGAGGAGAAGTTTAGAAAACAGGAGAAGTGGAATTTGGAATAAACAGAGCCCCTTGGGGTCTTTGCATCTTTTCCATTAGACATGGGGGGTACAGGGTAATGGAGGAGGATGATGCTTTCAAGACTGACCCACCTCATCTGTGTGTGGAACATTGATCTTACAGCCTCATGACTGAAAGACAAAACAAACATCTGCAGTTTACACATGTACAAGTACAACAACAAAGAAATGGGTACATGGCATAGCACTGGACACTGCACTGACAGGAGACAAGGGGGCTGCCTGTGCTGGCCCGCGTGGCACTGCATGAGAGCTTCCCTTTTGGTGTGCACTGCCAGGACCAAACTGTCCATCACTGGGCCATAGGGGATTTGGTGGAGTATGCCCTGGCACGGTGATTTTAGGAGTGGTCTAGGTCAGGGAACATGAAAAACCTGCTCCTGATATTTGGCAGGAGCAAGGGGACTGGATCTCCCGCACAGAAAGGTCTCCACTGACATCAGCAGTTGTGCTCTCTAGAACACAGCTTGAAATGGAAATCAGACTGGGATATCAGCCACAATTCACCTGGCCAATAACCCCATGGTCAAGTTTAAAGTCAGTAACCAGATACATGTGGGAGCTTTGACAATCTGCCAGGCAAATCAATGCCATTCCTGTACTTACCCAGAAAGTCAGGGCTGTTATCACTGCTGGGAGCTGTTTGGAGAGGCTTTTCTATCAGCCCACCATGGATCCAATCCAGGACAACTGGATGTCATAGTACAGACTCCAAGCTGACTTTGGATCAGACCCTATTTCCCACCAAGGTAATCACCCAGATTTGTTTTCTTTTGGCTCATTTACCAGCCGCTTGGTAAGTGCTGGTGTAGTTTTATCAGGGAAAACCAGCAGTGATAACTGGAATGCAGAACCAATGTGTTAGTTAAAAAATGAGGGGCTGGGGGGAAGAGGGGTGGTTAAGTTATAGCACTAAAGTTTAGTGAAGACAGGTAGCTGTAAAAAAGCAGCAGAAAGATCAGAGGAAATCCTGTGGCTGTACAGTTTTTGGCAAGCAATTCCCCACAGTTAATGCTTTACACACACTGCAACTTTCTGAATCAGCAGCAGTTTATACCTGTCATGGCTTGGAAACTGGGAAGGGCAGAGCATCCCTCCTGTGGGCTACCACCTTCACCATATCATGGTTTCACTCCCAGCTCTGGTGAAACATCTCCCATTTCCCACTGAATCTTTTCCCATCTCACTCGTCCTGCAGAGGTTTTCTTACAGGACTGGGGTGGGAATAGGGAATGCCCAGAGACTGAGAGCATCCTGCACTCTCAGGTGACTCTGCTTGCAGATTGCAATCCCATCTGTCACTAAAGTCCCGTTGCTGAAGAGTTAATCAGTGATTAATTGGGATGGCACACTCTCACCAGATGGGGGTTGTGTTAGGAATGGTTATAAACACACCAGCAGATTGTGATACACAGCTGAGTGCAAGCTTCAGTTGGAAGAAACTCTTGGGTTGTAGACTCAGCATAATCCTTGATAATTTGCAGGTAGAATTACTCCTCAACTATCTATAAATGAGACTTCAATATAAGGGGTGAGTTAAACAGCTGCTTCTTACTTTAGCTACCTATTTTGAGACTAGTTACAAAACTCATAAGAAACCAGGGAAAAATTCTTTGCTTGTTGCTGGATTTGGTGTCAAATCTTATATATTTGTTAGTGCATCAGATGACAATTTTTTAAATAACAAGGAGAGAAACCAGTTTGTCTTCAACAAGAAAATACTGTTGGGTTTTTTTTTTTCCTGAACTAGAGAAGGAAAGAAGAATGAATAAATTTTCTGGGGCAGGAACCTGACCCTGGGGGTGGCAGAGCCTGCTGAGTTTTGGCTGTTAGGATCCATCCCTGCTGCACCAAAGGACAGAAATGCACTCACTTGCCATTGTTGAAGACGACAGTGCAGTTGGGCCAGCAGTCATGGTTGGCCTGGCAGAGGTTGGGGAAGATTCCCACTCCAACAGCCTGCAGTCCTCTTTGGTCACTGAGGGTAAAGCCATTGCAGCTGATCTAGCCCCAAAACACAGGCAGGGAGAAGGGTTAAAGCAGAAAAAGCTGAAACTCCATTTGGGATAAAACATCAGAAGAGAAGCAATGCAGGACTCGTGCAGAGGGACCAGACCAGAGCTGAGTCAGTGTTACAGAATATTTGCTGTCAGCGTTCACTTGGGATGCCTAAGATAAACTTGGTTTGGCCACGCATTGATTTCCTTATATTTGGTTCCTGAAAATAATCCAGAGAAAGGTCACAGGAAAATGACTTTGAGGCAATTCAAGCAGAAAGCAAAGTTCACACTCCTGGAAACAGGTATCAGTTAGAAATTAACCTTGACTGCTGTATTGGACCTGGTCATGTTTGCTGGGTTGCCCTCAAAGCTCATAAAAACCAGCTACTACTCTTTGCTGTGAATTTTCAGCATTACTACTTTTGCATGACATATATTCCAAGAATGAATTATTTCACTTTTCTATATGATACACTACTATGAACAGAGCAGTTTTTAGTCACAAGCATAAATAATGGAAATATCTGCAAAGAGAACACATTATAGGATAAACCAAAGGAAATAATTAACTCAGCTACTGATTATTTTACCCTGATAATAGTTTTGTCTCCTTTGTGAACTGATTCTGTAGTTTTTCTGTACTTCCTTGCTCCTGCACAGACAAGCTGTGCTGGTCACTAGCACATAGGGTCTCCCTGTGTGCAGTGGACTGGGTTTTCTCTGTGGTGTGGGTACCAAAGCATGCTGTGTTCTCTCCCTGTACTGGGAGTGGCAAAGGCCAGCTTGTCTTGCACAGCAGCCACGGGCAGAGGGTATTACTGTTTTTATTGTATATATTATGTCAATGTCAAAAAACTAATTCACACAATATTAGTAGACATTAATGCATCTACTAAACCAGATCTTCTATATTCAAATATATTGTGGATGTATTCACTAAAAATATACTTTCTCAGCTGTCCCAGGTGCAGAGAGATGCCCAGTGGGACTTGTGATGAAAATGCAGCACCTATGATTGAGCAAACCACTTGTCTGCACATTGAGACAGACAAAATGCTTCAGCCTTTGCTATGGCTCAATTCCCAGTATCAGCGCAGAGGAGGAGCAGGTGGGGAATGGGATGGAGCCAGCCATCCTCTCATGAGGCCAGCTGCAGAGTTTCTCCCCAAGCTGGCATTACAAACCCTCCCCACGTGCCCCCCTCGGACGTACCACCCCGAAAATGTGGGAGATGAGCTGCATCCCGAACTGCTGGCAGTGGGGCGGCCAGAACTCCAGGAAACTCTCCACGTCAGCTCGCAGCTCCTTCTTCTCCTCCTCCCCAAAGCTGTCCACGTGGTTCTGCAGCTCCTCGATGGGCACCAGGCAGCCCTCGGACAGCCCCGTGCCCTCCCGCTCCATCTTCCACAGGATGCGGGCAGCCAGCCTGGCCAGGGGACAGCAACGGGTCACGGCACCAGCACCGCGGGCAGAGAGCAACGTTCGGCGTGGGGAGAGCAGAATTCATCAAAATTCGTCATGGGGAAAACAAAATTCATCAAAATTCATCGTGGGGAAAGCAGAATTCATCAAAATTAATCATGGGGCAAACAAAATTCATCAAAATTCATCTCCTGGAGGGAATAGTGTGAAGGTAGATTGACTGACACAGGCTCAGCATCCAGTGGGTGATGGATGGTCAGCATCCCCAGCCTTCTGAAGGACAGGGAGATGCAGAGGTTTGTCCCAGCACCTGTGTTCTCATCTGGAGATGTTCTACAGATCCCCAGCCCTCCACAGCTACTCCCATTTCCTTGAGGATTCCTCTCATTTTTTTATGGTGGAGCCAGAATGTGAAGACAAGTTAATGTGGCATTCACATTCTCTGAGAAAATCCCTTCACCCAGGATTTTTCTCCTGGGAAGCTGAGAAGCCTCAGATAAAAGGAAAACAATTCTTATCTCATTTGCTTCTCCTGTGTTGTGCTCATGTGGAATGTGTTTGGAGATTGTTCACCCACAGGTGATTGTTCCATTGCATTCTGCTGGGAGTTGTTTTCACTCTTTGGCCAATCAGGGCCAAGCTGTGTCGGGACTCTGGAGAGAGTCAGGAGTTTTCATTATTGTCTTTTTAGCATTCAGTAACTATCCTTTCTGTATTCTATAGTATCGTATTCTTTAATATAATATAGTATTATAAAATAATAAATTAGCCTTCTGAGAACATGGAGTCAGATTCATCATTCCTGCCTTTGTCAGGCCATCCCTGCAAATACAATAAAGTTAATGTATCCTATAGGCAAACTGGGGAAGAACCCATCTCTTCTTTCACTTTCCCACCTACTCCCCAGCTTCCCACACTTCCTAAACCATGCAGGGTAGGTTTACCTCACCACATTCAGAGTTTTTGAGGCCCAGCACCAAAAAAACCAAACAGGAACACATCTCTTGCACCACTGATGCTCCTCTGTCACCATGATACTTTATGAAAAAACCCTTTGCCAGGATTTTTTCTCTTGGCAAGATGAGAAGCCTCAGCTTCTCCATGTTTTGCTCCTCTGGAATGGGATTTGGAGAATTATTTACCCAGCATGTGACTTGTTTTAACTTAATGACCAATCACAGCCAGCTGTGTCAGGACTCTGGTCAGTCATGAGTTTTCATTAACATTTCTTGTCTCGCCTTCTGATGTATCCTTTCTCTTTATTCAGTATAGTTTTAGTATATAATATAATATATAATAATCAGCCTTCTGAGAACTTGGAGTCAGATTCTCATCTCTCACCTCATCCTGGGGACCCTCACAACACCACAACACTCCTCCACGTACCTTCCCCATCTCAGGGATGCTCCTGGCCTGTCCTCAACCTTCTCCCACCTCCACCTTGCCCAAACCAGGCCACCCAGCTGTTCTTTGCCACGAGAAGAACGTGTCCCAGGTCTGTCCCATCCTCTCCCAGGCCACGGGGGCCAGCTCTCACCTGATGTTTTCGGAGGGTGCCTTGCCATGCCTCTTGATGGCAGAGCACTCGTTTTTGTGGTTGAGCCAGGCCGCTCTCTGGCAGGTCCTGTCGCAGTAATGGGCAAACTTGCACTGCCCGCAGCGGTGCAGCCTCTCCTGCCTCTTGAAGCAGGTGTGGCAGATGACGTGGGTCAGGCTGCAAGGACACAAGGACACCTTGGATCAGTGGGGCCCCAGCTCTGCCCAGCGAAGTTCCTGCCGGTTTTGCATCCCTGCACACAAAGGAACTGTCGCCGTGATACTTTATGAAAAATCCCTTCACCAGGATTTCTTCTCCTGGCAAGATGAGAAGCCTCAGCTTCTCCACGTTTTGCTGCTCTGGAATGTGGCCTGGAGATTGTTTATCCAAAAATGTAAATTGTTTTTAATTAATGTCCAATCACATCCAGCTGTGTCTGACTCTCTGAGTCTGTCACAGGTATTTATTACTCATTCTTGTCTGACCTTCTGATGCCTCCTTTCTCTTTCTTTAGTACAGTTTTAGTATATAATTTTAATAATATTATATTATATTATATTATATTATATTATATTATATTATTATATAATACAATATGATATATAATATAATATCAACCTTCTGAGAACTTGCAGTCAGATTCTCATCTCTCACCTCATCCTGGGGACCCTCTCAGCACCACAACAATGAACCCCTCAAGATTTTTGGGGAGGATGGAGAAACATCCCACCCAGCTTAATGGTTGTGTTCTTGCCTGGTGCTGTTGCTGTAAGTTAAATGGTGATGGAATAACCGGGACCCCTTCCAAAGGGGTGTTTCATCTCTGGGGATTCAAAACAGGATTTCCAAGAAGCATCCTACAATTGTGTGCATGTAACCACAACCAAGGCTGGGGGATGATGAAGTCTGACTTCACATCCTCCCTCTGAGAGTGTCCATGGTTCCATACTGAGGAGAAACCTCCTCCATATCCCCCTTCAGGTGTCCAGCTTTTGCTCCTACAACTTAATTCACTGAGAAGGAGGGGGGAGACACTTTGGTCTCCTATCCAAAAAAATTTTGGGACTTTCCCCTTGCTGCTAGGGAGGGCTTTTCACTGCCTGATTTGGTGTCTGCAGCTGTCTGCTTCTCCAGGCAGCCACCCACTTCATCTGGGCCTCCAGCCAGGCTTGACAGTGCAGGAGAATTTAAATTCCCATCACTCAGCCACTGCTGGTGCCAGGAGGGAGGTTCTCCTCACTGCAAAAACCTCAGGGACCACAGAGGCTTCGTGATCAAAGGAACATTTATAATTGTGCACAGTGCAGAGTGGGGAAACTGAGGCACGGGGAAATAAAAAACAAATTATTGATGAACCTGTAGGGAGGATGTGCCACAAGCAGGAATCAGACTCACAGCCCCAGAGATTCCAGCCCAAAGATTCTCCTTTGTCTCTACTATACCTATATATAGGTACACACATACGCATATTTATGTTTTTATCACAGTACATTTTAAATGCATTTTCTTTTCCCTGAAAATATTGTGTGAGCTGCTGACTTAATCTACCCTGTGCCGTGGCTCTTGCAGGATAAAGAGGGGCACAGATTTAAAAGCAGGATGACCCACATCAGACAAAACCACGTGCAAAAATGAGGTTTGGAAAAAAAAAAAAGGTTTGGGAAAGTGAGCAGTGCTGGAGGGAGCCCAGTGTAAGGCAAGCAGCTGGGATGGGGCAGGGGGAAATGTGTGTGGGAAGGGGGATGCAGGCAGCTCCACTGTGCCCAATGGAGAGCTGAGAGCTGGTGAGAAATGTGAGGCTGTGCTCTGTCAGCTGTCAGGTCAGGGGGGCAGAGAGGTGCAGGAGAGATTAAACTCCTTGTAAGGCAAAGCAGAGCCAGGGAGCTGATAAACCCACATGCCAGGAAGCACGGGGAGATATCTCACATGGGGAATGGGGGTCCCTCCTGCCCCCCGGGTGTTTTAAGGGCAGTCAAAAAGCAAAAAAAAAAAAAAGTTTCCTTGTAGAGAAGAATGACAGGTTGGAAGGGAACATGGTGCAGAAAAATCCAAGTCCTCCACCAGGTGCTTCTCTATCCTCAGTTTGCTCCCTGAAAATAAAAAATACTGAAACGCTGACTTTGCATTTTGCTGTTCATAGCATGGGTATCCAGATTTTCCAAAGCAAACCTGGCTGGCAGAACTTACCACCAGCTCTGGAAATCCCTCATTTCTGAGGAGATGCAAAATGCATCAAAAATGTTGTACAAGACTTTCTGAGAAAGAGAAGGAGCAGCCCTTGTGGTATTGAAACTGCAGGGACAATTACTCCCAGGTAACCTGACTGGCAAGTGTAAGAAACACTGCAGCTATTAACAAACCATTATGGGACCCTCTGTGCCCCAAAATGGTCTCAAAGAAGACTGGATTTGTTGATATTGTGTGTTATCAGGACTCCAGAGGCCTGGGCTCAACTCCTGGCACAGTAAAAAATCAGGAGACATAAAACTTCAACTAGAATTGCTTAAACATCTGCAAGCTCCTAAATCTGCCCCTTGGCAGTTGTGAAGCTCCTGCTGTGTCAGAGGAGCTCCGAGCTGGATGCCCCAAAAGGGAAGGACGGAGTGGGGCTCTCCTTGGCTGGGTTCTGGTTCCTCCTGTCCTGAGACACACAACACCCAGGCACCAAAGCCTTGCATGGCTCACAGGCTCCTCTCTCCTGCCCTCTGCAGAGCTCAGGCTCTCCACGTGGAGCAGCCTGAGATTAAATTTAAGTCTCTCGACCTGTGGGAATCATTGGTCTATAAAACCTTCTCTGTCTGGCCCAGAAAGTGTTTAACACAACCCAAAGTGGTTCCAGGTGTCCCAGATGTCCCCTCCAGTACAGAGAGCAGCATACACCCGTGTGGGCAGGGTGCTGCATGGCCAGGCTGATGCCTTGGGAAGGCTGACCTAGAGCAGAGGCTGGACAGAGCTAAAGAATAAAGCAGGGATTTATTAAAAGGATCTCCTCAATGGATGCACCTTGGGCAGCACCAGAGCTCAGCCAGGGCTGCACCCAAGTTGAACCAAATTGGTCACAAAAAATGGTCATAAAATGCACGAGTGGTCATGAGGTCTCTCACTTTCATAAGTTCTGCTCCATTTGCACCTTGCAGTTCATTGTCCCGTTCCAGCTTTAGCCCTGCAGTCCCACCCTGCTTGTTTTTCTCTCTCCAGCCCACGGGGTTTGTGCTCCTGGGCTGAGATTTGGGTCATTTGTCCTTGGTGCCCAGCTGGAGCAGGGATTGTTTTGTCTCCCTGCTCTGTGCACAGAGCTCACCATCCCCTCATGTGAAGCCCAGACCCACACACTAAAGCAGCACAGAATGTGAAAAATATAAAAGCCAAAACCCGAGGCACAAAGGCAGCACTAGAAGTCCCTGGAGAGGAGCCTGGGGAGGTGCCTGCTGCTGTGGCAACCCCCAAGGAACCCTGGAGCTCTGAACCCTCTGGGTCCTGCTGCTCAGCTTCCCTTGCTTCATCACAGGGGCAGCACAACTCATTTCTGCTCTGTCTGTGCCCTCACAACCCCTGAGGTGATCAGTGCCCTTTCCCACACATAGTGAGAACTGGTTCTCACCCTGCCCAAACCAGGATCTCCTTCAGTACAGTGATGCCTCCAGCCCACCACAATCCTTGCCAGGTCAGGATTTAGGGCTGACACAGAGGGCAGATGCCACTGGCTGACTCACTGAATGACTTTCTGGGGAGCCTCAGGTTTCCTTGGCCACTCTTCCTTCCCACCCCAGCATCAACCAAGCTGAACTCTGAAGGGCTCATGTGCTCTGGTGTCACTTAGGTGTGCAAACCCAGAGCAGTGGAAATATTTATTTGTCTTCTCTGGGGTGCCCTGACCCCCAGGGCAGCACTGACTTTCACCCTCATCCATGGAGAAAGTTTCCCAGACTTCAAGATAGACTGGAATCCACAAAAGTGTAAAACACATTATAGAGAGCAGTGCAGGTGTGTCACTCGGTGAGAAATTGAGGGTTTGGGATTTTTAGTGTGTTGTGGATGGCAGCAGGATGGAGGGCACAGGGTGTCATCCTGGGTTTCTTCTTCATGCTGCTTCCTCCTCCTTCTCCATGGGTTTGGGTGGCATTTTGTAATTGGGCAGAAAAGTCTGCACTGTGGGCTCTGTGGGATCAGTTATTGGGTTAAAAGGGAAAATAATCCAGGTGTCAGTTCTTAATTGGGTGGTTTAGTCTTAAAAGCCCTTGTAACAAGAGATTGTTGGGCATTTTGTGCCTTCTAATGAAAAGCTGCTGAACTCACAGCAGTGAGACTGTTTTACTGATCAGAAATAATAAACACCTGAGTCCAAACACAAATTACTGTCTCAAGTGCCTAAAATCCAGAGCCAGAGAAACCAACAACTGGGACCCCAGCAACTGGGACCCCCACACTTAGTCGGACACACAACTCCAACTAATCCTGAATGCAGCTGCAGTGACAAAAGCAGTGATTCAATGTGCCAGCCAACAAATGCAAGAGGGAAGACAGCACTGACAGCTGAGCCATGGCTCCTGCAAGCCCAGCCTGCAGTGAAAGCACAAGAAACAACTCTTGTGACTGCTTGGATTGCATTCAGACAGATTAAGGTCTGTTGGACCTGCCAGGGTCGAGCACTGTCACAGGAAATGTATTAACCTCATCTCTGAGACATGCACAGCACAAACATCTGCCACCCAGCACACAAAACATCTCATTCAGTGGCCTGGGAAAGCCAGGTGAGATGGCTTTAGTGCAAAGAACCAAGGAGGATTTCATTGAGGAGATGATTGGCACAGTGAGTGGCTCCCACACTGTTAAACATGGGTCCCTGCTGTTCTGTACACCACAGATGACACAGAGATGGCCTAACTTACACCTAAATCCTATTTATGATTGCTTGGCAGGGCATCTCTCTCCTCAGTCTGCTCCAGAGAGCAGCATAAGAACAGCTGAGGGTGTAGGGCAAAGTCTCCTTGGTTTTCAAAGCAGAGGCTGTAGCACTTCACTAAAGACAGCAGCCTCAGAAAATGCACCTGCTACCTAAAGATGAATTATTAGCATAAGAATGGGTTTGCTCCTTTTAAAAGGAGTTGGAGTTTAGTGCTTTCATCTTTAAAATGTCAGGGATGAGATACCCTGGTTTTTCTGATTTGAGAGGAGGATTTATTTTAGACTAATTTTTGACTATTTTATTTTTAGTCTTTCATTACAAGATTTCCCAGCCTTTTCTTAGAGGTGTGGGTGAGATTTTCTTTTAAAAATCTGGGTTTGTTCTCAGGTTTTAATTAGGCTTTTGAACAAATGAGATAGTAATAAAAAATCAAACCTCAGAACATTTTTTAAAATATGAATATGATCCCACTAGCTCTCAGTTTTTATCGGTGTCAGCTCAAAGAATTTGTTCCCATAATCTTTTCAGTCATGCTGTTATGGAAAATTTTGTATTTTTTATACATCTAGGTCATCCTAACTACAATAGAAGAGCTCCCCACATTTCCTTGGAAAATGTTTTTGGCCTCTTTTTACATCAAAAGACATGCAAAATTTGCATGATCTCAGTTTTTTATCCATTTGCAGATCCCTCATCAAGCAGATCTCCAGGTGATCTCGATTTTCCACCACATGACACTGTTTCCCTCGACTACTGTCCCTCAAATCCTGCTGGTCAAAGAGCAAATTTCTCTTGGCAAAGGCTGACAGAGACAAATGAGGCATCCCCTTGCTTATAGGCAATGTAAACTCCTGCAGGCCTGAGAGCCAAGGGATGTGCCAGAGGAGAAGGTCACAGAGAGCACACTGAGCCCAGGCACTGGGAACGCCTGGCCAGGAAGGTGGTGCAGGAAAGGAGACCTGGGGTCTGCAGGGAGAAAGCAAAGAGGGAGGGAGGGTCAGAGAGAGCCTCAGTGAGAGGCTCAGGGCCCTTGCAAATTGAAAAATTACCCCGACAAAAGCAAAGAATCCCTTGAGAAGATGCATTTCCAGCTTTCTGTTTCTACATCAGGGCAAAGCCTGACGGTGGTGTTTTCTGGGTGATATTTCAGCTGGTGACAGCAAGGGTAAATCAGAGATCAGGCTGTGTCTGCACTTCATCCTGGAAATCACACAGAGCTCTGCACCCCTTTGCCATCATTATTCACCATTTCTTTAAGCAGCAGCCTGCTCTCAGTCAGATAGGTTTGATACAGGAGTCAACACTAAGTATACACTGTGTGAAGCAACTGAGTTATAAAATCATAAAATCAGAATGGTTTGGGTTGGAAGGGACCTTTAAAGGTCACCCAGTCCTAGTGCAACCCCCCTGAAATGAACAGGGTTAGCCTTGTGAGTCATGCTCTGGCCTCAAAATCTGACTGTGAGCTGGCTGGTGTTTATAGGAACCTCATTTTTCTTTGAGTTTTACGTTCTTCTGGATTAATAGTCTCTGGCACTGTGTAAAAAACTCCTGCTCAGATGACCATCATTGGCCTGAAGAGCACAACCCTCACCAACTTAAACAACTTCAGGGGCTTTCAGGGTCCCTGTGACCTTCAGGGCTTTCCAGGGTGGGATGCAGCCTGTGGATTTAGACACCAAGATGTGTCTAAAGGGTCTAGAAAGCCATTCAGCTCAAAGGTAGATGTCTGTGTTCACTGCACATACAAAGTTCCATTGATTATATCAGCATTTATTGTTGGAGTCACTCATCTGGACACAGAAGTCCAGTGTTAGGCTCTACCTGATGATAGAGTTTTGTCAAAGAAAACATTCGTCCTTTTTCCTATCAAAATAAAATCTCAATTCCTCAACTCAGCCCCCTGCTGAAAGACAGACATCAATAAAGTGCAGTTGGGTGACAAATGACTTTGACAGCTCCTCACATGTGTCTGTTTGTCCAGATATCCATCTCCATCTACACATGTAAGTCAGGTTGGTGTCTGTACTGTGATATCCACTATATATATATATATATAAAAATAAAATTTTTATGTATGCATGTATAATTTTTATGTATGTATATGTGTGTGTCTATAGATATATATATGTGTGTGTGTGTATATATATATATATGTATGTATATATATGTATGTGTGGATATATATGTATGTATGGATATATATGTATATATATATGTATGTGTATAAATGTATATATGTGTATATATGTGTATATATGTGTATATATATGTATATATATGTATATATGTATATATATGTATATGTATATATATGTGTATATATATATCTATATGTATCTATCTATATATATCTATATCTATATATATCTATATATCTATATATCTATATATATATCTATATATCTATATCTATATATATATATAGATAGATATATATATATGGGTTGGATCCATAGTGGGCTGATAGAAGAACCTCTCCAAACAGTGATAACAGTCCTGACTTTCTGGGTAAGTGCAGGAAGGGCATTGATTGATTTGCCTGGCAGCTTGTCAACGCTCCCACGTGTAACTTGTTACTGACCTTAAACTTGACCATCTGGTTATTGGCCAGGTGAATTGTGGCTGATATCCCGGTCTGGTCTCCATCCCAGGCTGTGCTCTGGACAGCACAATGGTTTTGGATCTCTGCAGAGCTGCTTCTCCTAATCTCAAAGAGACCTTTGCTTTGCCTGCCCATCCTATGCAGCCACACAGAAATCCCTGTGTGGCCTCTGCACTGCAGCTGCCTTCCAGACACCTTTCAACAGCAAATCAGGGGAAGGATTTCAGGGTCTCAATACCCACAGAGTGGGAATGGACTTCCCAAAGGACTGAGTTCTTCAAAGGGCTGCAAAGCAGAGACCAGTTCTGCGCTCTGGTGCATCTGTGTGGTCTCAGAGACAGCTGAGATCTCTGGAAAATCTGGTCACATATCTGGTAGGGCCTGAGACAAAAGCTTAAACCCAGCAATTCTTCCAATTTGAATCCCTTTTCCATAGTACACAGTGCTTTCAGCAAGGCATGGAGGATACTGAGTTGAGTTAGGATGAGGGACTCTGGATTTTGGGTTTCCCTGTGCAGACTGAGGCCCTTTTTTAATAGTGTAGATTCAATAGCAATTTTAGGAGATATACACCTGTGTTTGTGGGCTAGGAAAGGCACATGCCCTTTCACTGGGCTCTTCATCCATGCAGAGGCAACAGCAGCTCCTCTAGGGTAAAGCCAGCTACCAAGGCCAGGTGTGGATTTAATCTTGCAGGAATAAAGAGTATGAGGATGCAGGCAACCCTTCTTTGACAGCACTTAATTCAATGGAGTTTGATGCAGCTGAAACCCAGGGATAGCAACACAAGGGACCTTTAAAGCCAAAGCCCTGGGTGTGGAAGGAAAGCATCAAGGTAATTTCCACAAGAAAAATGTGTGTTTCCATTTTATCTCACACCCAGGGTATATCCTGCCAAGCTCTTACCAACAAGCATTTGGTCTGTTTCAGAGATTTTGGGGCTGTGTTTCACCCCTGACCCAAATTCAGTGCTTTGGGATGAAATGTGCTGCAGGAGGGTCAGAATCCATGATTATTGCTCAACAGTTGCAGAGAAGGGCTGTGTTTGCCTTGACTCCTGCACCTGCCCTCTGGGAGCTGCACAAGCCCAGCCTGGGCAGGAAGGGAGGGAAGCAGGGAAACACATCTGAGCTTTTCTGTTGGAAACCTCAGCCTGAGGCACAGCCTGCAGTCTGAGCTGTGATGGCTTCTGCCCGTGTCTCACATTACACCAGTGACATTTGAAAATGCAGCAAAGTTGCAGCTCTTCAACATGGGCTGCTCTGCTCTCTGCATGGTGCAACACTGCACATGGAAGAAAAAAATGTTTTTAACCCACCATCAAAAGCCAAGATGTTTCCAGCTGTTTAAAAAGTATTTTTAATAAGGTATATGAGAGAAATAATTGTCCATAGCGCTTCCAAAGCAAATCACCACAAAATTCCAGGTAGTGACATGAGTGAAACTGAGGTACTGACTGAAGAGCTAAAAGGACACATCAAGGAGAAATTATTTTGTCACCAACTCCTGGAATTGAGCTCAGGGTTAGGACTTCAAGAACTCAACATTTTAAAGTGAAAAAACGGCATTTTTAAAGTGAGCTCTTGCAATGACATATTAAAATAAAAACTAAAGGTGTCACTCCTGCTATGGCAAAGATTCATAATCATGTTCACCCGCTGACAGTTAAAGGACAAAGAAACAGTGAATGAAAGACACATAAAAAACTTATTTCTGCCTCTGCCCATTTAATATCCAATTCTCTGCTGCTGCCAGATCACACAGTGGCACTGAGCAGCTTCAGCTACGATATCACCAGGGCTAATGCAGCAGCACAGCCTCTGCTTGTGCCCCAGACTTCGTTAGCAGAGCTGATTTAATTAGACAAACTCAGCTAAACAGAATTACTCACACCCCTGTTAGGTGTGCAGGGTATTTACTGGAGTCATTGGCTGTTTGGGGCTAAAAATTCAGTCTCAGGACTCACCATGATGCCCTTGATGAACACTCATAACTTTCTTAAGTTCAGAATTAAAACTTCAGCTGCCATCTAAGCCCTCAGTTTAAAAACCAGGGCCACATTCTGTTCTCAGTTACCATATTATAAGGCTGAAGAAATTTAATTTGTGTCAGAGGCTTTAATTTATATTTAATCCAATGGAAATCAGCACAGAAACCATTTTTGCATCTTTTCCAGGTTATTTAAGTGAATCTTCCACTGATCCAAAGGGCAGAAGTGGGCACCTACCAGCAGCACAGGTTGGGTGAATGTTGTGATTAAAACAAGCGGCAGAAAAGAAAAATATCCTTGCACCAGAACTCAGAGTCTGGCTACATCAGTGTGAGCATAAATTCAAAACCAGTCTCGTGAAAGAGCAGAAGCAGACGTTTGTCTCCTGTTGGCTCCGGCAGCTGTAAATATTAAATGTGTTTAACAGAAACAGTGTCACTTGCTGATCCCCACCAGCTCCTCGCTCCAGGGCAGCGGTGATGGAGCTGCAAGTGCAGCTGGGGATGGTAAAATGAGCAGAGCACCACAGAACTCACTTTTATCGTGTTTTACCCACCAGAGGCTTGAGCAAAGCCAGTCTGGGGCTCCTGTACCTGAATTCCCCTGGCTCCTGGCAGTTCCCTGCAGTGCAGCACTGCTGCTTCTGTGAGGCACTGAGTGCATCCCGCTTTCCCTGCTTTTCTCAAAGGCTCCACCACCAAGCACCTTGCAAGGTCACACCCTGGACACAAACTGCACCTCCTGCAGGTGAGCAGGCTGGTCTGAGCCCTGGGAAGGACATTCACTGCAAACTGTGAATGTGTCTCTCCAGAAGTGCTTCTGACTTCCCTCTGATCCTTCTCTGATGTCATCCAGGCACCTCCAAACTTTTACACAACCACCCCGATGGAATTTTGCAGCGGGATTATTTTTGCCCTGAGCTTTCCAAACGCTTTTCTCTTACCTGTCAAAAACCACGGCTGCGTAGGCTGGCTCCGCAAAGATGACATCCCCAGGCAGGAATTCCTTCTGGGCTTTCAATCCCCTGCCTTTGCCTTCGGCTGTGAACAATTCCACGGCCTCCATTCCTCCTTTGGTCATCCCAGGGAGCCCAGGCTGTGGGCGGTGGGTGTCTCAGAGCAAGGCAAAGCTCCTGGCACTGCTGCCAGCTCGGGTGTGCTGTGGGGTTTATAAAGGGAGGGCTGCTCTGCCCCCTCCCCTGGGCACATGGATTCCCATAGCAGGGCCAGGGGGTGGGAGCAGGGGAGGCAGGAGATCCTCTGCCCAGCAGCCCTGAGCTATGCGGGGATGGGACAGGCCTGGCGGTTCTGCTCCATTAGGAAAACCCTCTCCGAAAGTGACGTGGGGAGGTGTTTCTCCCAGCCACAAGAAGTTGTATATGTTACAACTCAGCTTAATTTACACTCTCCCATTGGAGAGAGAGCGTATTCTCCTCACAGGGTATTTTTAGCCACCACATGCTTCTGTCTCTCAGGAAGCAACAGCTGAGACAGTGGGATGGGGAGGGCTGGGATGCCTATTTCTGACCCCTGCACTGCCGTCTGGCTTTTTCTAGAAATCAAACAAAGCTGCTTTATTTTTACCCTCCAAGAGATGGACAGCGATTTCAGAGGCAGGGATAACAGAGAAACACGTGCCTTGACATTCTCAGCATCCTGTCAGCACCAGGAAAAGGGGAATTCACATCCCAAATGCCAGGGGCAGTGGGGAAGGAGCTGGAAGGACACCAAGAGTTCAGCACAGACTGCAGGACAAGCAGGACATCCTGACGCTCTCACCATCTTGGATGCACTAAACCTCTTTGAACCAGCACCTGAGAGCTGTGGAGGAGAATCTGAGCCTCCTGAGAGGAAAAGGATGGTCCAACAGAGAGCCCGAACTCAGGAGCAGCAAGGCCCTTGCTTCACTCCCTGCACCAGTGCGAGCTCAGTGAGACACAAGGAAAGGCCCTCATGTGTAAGAGCGAACTCATTGTGGAAACTGAACCCAGCCCACACTGCCCTTCAGTGTGTTGAATGATGATTTCTCTATCATTTAACAGCATTCCCAGGGCTGCTTCCTGCTAATCTCACCCTCCACTGAGGAAACCTGATGCTGTGTCCTGCTCTAAGCACTGTGCAGATAACAGTGATTCAGTGCTCTTCCCACATCCCTGTGCTGCACAGGAAAATCTGCCTGGTCAACAGCAAAACTGAGCGCAGAGAAATAAGGAGGGCAAATCCTGTGCATCCTGTGGCAGCAAAATGAATCCTTTACATTTCCAAGGCGGTGGGAAGTATCACTGGGCCCTTTGAGACACAGAAGTGCTCAGCATCTCCTGCTAAAAGCCTCTGGCAGTGTTTCTTGCCTGCAGATGAAGTCTGGTGTCATAACAAATCCCTGCCTGAGAGCCTGCCTGTGCCAAGCACAAACAGCATCTATCTGCAGCTCCATAAATTCAGGGTGATCTGGCTACTCATGTGGCTGTGAGCAGTATTTCCACACCAACCAGACACCTGCACTGCTCCTGAGGAGGGCCAGAGCTGTCCCAGAGCCACCAGCACCAGGCTCCCAGCTCACCCTGTGCAGCCCAGCAAAGTCACTACAGGCAATTAAATCCTACCAGCAATTGCAATTTTAGCTGCAATGCTCTGCATGTGTGGTAGGTGATGGCAGGATGCTCAGGTCCCATCTCTTGTTCAGAGGTTATTCCCTTGGCTCTAGGCATCTTTTGGAAGGAATTCAGCTCCTCAAAATCACTGCTGATTGGTTTTTTCCTCCCAAACTCACACAGCTTGGAGTGTGGCTGTATTGAACATAAGTCATTAATCACTCCAAGCACTGTTTCTGGTTCCCAAATAACAAATAATACAGAACAGAATAATAAAATTACAACAAAGAATCTGTATTTTCAAAGCAGGTGCTGGATATCAGGGATTCCTTCTTTATCAATCCATATTTAGGGCAGGGAACCTACTCTGAGCCCCTTGAAAAAACCATTGAATTTCAGAGACAGCTGGAGAAGAGCACCAGTTTTGGAGCATGGAGCAGGGCTGAGCCCTGAGCAGGAGAATATTCTGGGCTTTGGGTCTGTCTGGATTCTGGGCTGGAGGGGTGAGTGGCCCCATCGTCCCCACAGGGGAACTAACAGCACCCTCTGCTGCCCTCTAAAAATTACCCAACGCGTGATTTTATCAAATTTAATGGCAGCAGCTTTGGACTGTTGTGAGCAGAGCTCAGATGAGCCATGAATTAGAGAGGAAGAAAAGGAAAAACCAGGAGGAAAAAAAATCCCAGGGCCAAGCAGGAGCTGCTGAGACTCCTCCAGCCACTGCAATCCAGCTTTGGCCACCCAATGTGACCCCTCACGGGTGAGGGGAGGCCCTGATCTCCATGAAGCCCCTTTTTGGGGAAAAGTGGGGGGAAATCACTCTGCTCCTTCTCCTTGGGGTGGGAACAATGGGAATTCAGCTCTGAAAAGGGCTGGGATTAGGCATTCTATTAACTAGGCAGTTACAAGGCAGTTCTAGTAATTATTAGGCAGGTATTAAGTAGCTACTAGGAGCTCTTAGGCAGTAACTGTTATTTACTAGGCAGTTACAGGGCAGTAATTGGTAATTAGTAATTGTTAGATATTAGATTAGTAAATGTTAGATATATATTAGTAATTGTTAGGTATTAGATTAAAATATTAGCTATTAGACACGACAAAGTCGTTACTAGTGGTTGTTAGGTACTAAGATGTTACCAGCAGTTACCACAAGTTATATTATATTATATTATATTATATTATATTATATTATATTATATTATATTATATTATATTATATTATATTATATTATATTATATTATATTATATTATATTATTATAATGTTATTATTATTAAGTTATTGCAATAGACTCTTCCTCGTAGTTACTGAGAAACTCTTCTTGCAGTTACTGAGCAGTTCCTAGGGACTTACTAGCTCCAGTAGTTACTGGGAATGACTAGACAGGTTCTACTAATTCTGAGGTAATTACAAGGCAGTTACTAACTAATTACTAGCAGTGATTGAATGGCTTTGGTCAGTGGTTTATAAGCACTGACTGATAAGTTGTATAATGAAAGTCAAGTTAAAAAACTTAAAACCCACACACTTAGCAACAAAAAAATGTGGGATTTATTTAAAATATGTGAGACATCCATTAGCAGCAGCTTTGCCCATTGTCTGTTAAGTTTATTAGTATTCTTGGGAGCAGAAATAACTCCAGTGGAATTAATCACTGCCTTTAGAAAGCTGACAGCTATTTTAAGCAGACAGCTTTCTGGAGGAAAGTATGAGAGCTCTCCAAAGGAATATACTTGGGGAAAGTTCCAATATGGCCTTGCTATGTTTAGGTTTAAATTCCTACTTTCGCACATATTTCCTAAATTGAATTGCCATGTTTCTGAACTCCAAAATCTGCTTTGGTATACATTTACAACTTCAGGAGCACTCTGAGCTCCTGGAAATTGCAAGGGTTTAGGAGTCTGAGGGTTGTGGGTTTTAACCTTTAGAGGTAGCTCACACTCTTATTTTTAGTGCAGGGCTGGTCCAGGTTTTGTCATGAGGCAGACACAGCAAGGATTGTTGGTTCTGTTTGTCAGTTCCTACCTCTGCCAAACAGAGGTGTGGAACTGCATTTTGTGGGCACTTTCTGGTCTGAGAATCTGCGAGAACAGAGGGTATCCTTTTCTTCAATGCAAAATCAGCAGTAACTTTCAGCTTTGTAAAGATTCAATGGCACAATTCTTAATGATTTTACCACACAACACACACATCCTCCCTTTGGAGCATGTGTGTGTTATTTGATTAAATGATAAAGAATTTATAATTTTTGTTTCTTTTTGTTTGTTTTTGTGTAAGGAATTTCTTTTGACTCGGTGTTAACAAGCTAAAACCCCTTGGTGCCTGTAGGAATGCAGTCAAGCTGTAGTTAAAGTCATGCATCCTTTTTCAAGACTCAATAAATAGCTCTCAGATGTCAGAAATTACTCATTTTCCCCTCTCCCTTCTTCAGCACATCTTATTCACTCACTGGAGAGGAGAAAGAGTTTGGGTACCAATTTACTGATTGTGTTTCTCACCCAATATTCCACAAACCCCTCTGAAAGGGCACTGAGAGGAGGCTGGGAAATAGCACAGCACAAAATGCTCTCTTACAATCAAATGGGAGCATTTGTATGGCAGCAAGGAGCTGGGCAGAAGGACAAGAACCTTGTCTTGACCTGCCCCAGAGAGCCTGCAAAGTGAGGTGTATTTCTGACTGTGTTCTTAGGGCACAAGGAGCAATAAAACATGCCAGTGTGGAAAGGGAAAAGAGTCTATTATCCTAAGGATTCTTCTTTGGAAAGAATCAACCACTCAGCATAGACTTAATCAGCTTTCTGCTGCACCCTTGTCAAGTTTTTTGGTGTATTTCAAGAAGTAAAGCACAGCTGGATCAAACCATACTCACAGAAACTGAAACAAAAAAATCAAATACTTGTTTTCTGAAATCCTGAGCTACTGGTTTCAATGAAAATCTTTTTGACACTTTAAAAAAGTGCAACTTTTTTTCTTTTTTTTTTGCTTCTGATAGAATCAGAATAGCTGATTTCTGTCTGCTGCAGCACTGATAACCTGGCCCAGTTCTCATGGGTGTGATAGAAAGGAGGAAGCAGAGGACAGGCTTAGTCCTGGGTTGTAGCCAAATTAATGCTAATGTAGTGTTCAAAGATACCCATGAAAATTTGTAAATTAACTCTTGTTTCAATATTCTGTGGGGGAAAATTCTTAGGGTTTGAGTGATGAAACTAGTTTATGGAAACACGCAGTGCCAGCATTAACAGCATTCATTTCCAAGCAGAAACCAGTCTGGTGTTTCATTTTTGTGCATTCCCGTGAGCATTGAAAAGAAAACAAAAATCACTCACAATATATTCAGAGAGTAAACTCACTGAGAAAATGAAAATTTAATGCTACTACAATATTGTTTCCTTGGAGAAAAGTCTTTCACCTAACTGCAGAAATGGAAATCTCCCTGGGAGAGCCTCCCCTCCTCATTTGGAATACAGAGCTGTAACAGCACAGTCCAGTGTACTTGATAGGGGATTTAAAGTCTGTTAGCTTTGCCTGCCCTTTCTAAGATGAATTTCTGTGGGTGTCTGAGTGAATTTCCATGTTTGCTGTCTGACTCCTCCTGTGCACTGCCCGCGCTTCCTGCTGCCCACAGCCAAAAGGGATTTCAGTGCTGCCCTTTGCCCGCAGCCTGACACATCTAATGGTCTCAGCATCCAAGATTTTGCTCATCTTTCCTCCCTTTATGGATGGCCCGATGACAAGCAATGGCGTTTTACCATCATGTGGATCTGCACGCAGCCGGCTGAGACAGGGGCAGCCTGCAGGCGCCTGCCTTTGCTGCTTGCGGGGTGAAACGAACGGGTGTGGATTAACAAGGTGCACGCGATGCAGATGGACTGCTCCGTGTGCTGCTGGGGCAGGCTGGAGCGTGCACAGCTCCAGTGGGGCTGCCAGGTGGTCCTGGCGGGGTTGGTAACCCCAGGATTGCCGGACAGGGGTCTATGTACAAACCACAGGCTGGACAGGGCTGCTGTGGGACACATCTCCAGCTGTTTTATTTTCCAGCATCAGCCTCATCCCATGGGTATGACAATGGGAAGATGCCAGCAGCTCACATCTCAGGTAGCAGACAAAGAACTCAATGTTACGACTCACTTTAGAATTTTTTTGACCAATCACACAAAGCAAAAGCAGATTGACAGTAGATTTACCCAACCACCACAAGCGCATGTATGTAGCCTCGTTTCTCTTCACAGAGAAAAGCAAGGCACAGCTTCCCAAGAATATTTCTGGGATTCACATTCTCTGAACCTCAGAGAAAGGAAAAAAATCAATTCTTATCTCATTTGCTGCTCCTGTGTTTGTTCACAAGTGGAATGCATCCTGGAAGATTGTTCACCTGAAGGGAATTGGTGATTGGATTCTGGTGTGAGTGTTTTGATTCACTGACCAATTGAATCCAGGTGTGTGTGTCAGGACTGTGGGCTGACAGTCACAAGATTCTGTTCAGTGCAGTGGAGTTGGGTGCTTGTGCAGATTCAGATTATATGTAGTGTAATATAATATTATATATAGTATAATATAGTATAATATAGTATATATAGTATAGTATATACTATATATATAGTATATAGTATAATAAAGTAATATAATATAGTAATAATGTAGTATAACGAAGTAATATATATATAGTATAATAAAGTAATATATAGTATAATAGTATAATATATTATAATAAAGTAATAGTATAGTATAATATAATATATATAGTATAATAAAGTAATAATTAGTCCTCTGATATTCATGGAGTCCTCATCAATTCTCTCCCCTCGTCGGGGTTGCCCTGCTTTCCGATACACGTACTTTATTAAAACAATTTAAAGCAATTGCTTATTTTGAATACAATACCTGCTTGTAACCTTAAAATACAATGCACAGAGTTCCATTATGAAGCTTAGAACTTCCTAACATCTTCGAAAATGTACTTTTCTGTAGTTTAGGGAGTTATTCTAGCCAAGCGTTAATACACAGACCAATGTTCTATTTGTCCTTACTTTCCACATCTCATGTAACTTTTCTGCTGACAAATCTTGTGGCTGCTGCTTAGCTCCAATCACAGCTCTCTGAGGCTGCCTTTTGCAGCTTTCCCAAAACCCTCTGATTTTAAGGATTCCCACAGCCATGGCTTGTGAGGCTGTGGAAGGGCTCACAAACTGAGTCAGTGTTTGCTCTGGAGGAACTGCAGTGATTGTTGTGCCTGGTTCATGCACATCCACCCACTTCTCATTGAAATGCTGAGTTTGCTCTTGGTGTCTGAAGGTACAATTTGGCTGGGTCATTTTGTGGGTTCAGTACCTTGAACTTGAAACTTTTTGCCTTTGCCTTAAGGGGTTTGTCCAGCTTAGACATTTTCTTTACTCCATTATTCTGTTTTCTGTCTTCTTCGCCCTGAAGTACTGGGAAAGAAAAGTTAATAATAGGCTAAAGCTGGGAGCATTTCCTTTTTAATCAAGAGGTAGAAAATCCTGGGGTGAACAGACTTTTTAAAATTACCTGGTTTCTGACATTTTAATTAATGTTAGTATTTTTCCTACCATGTTTATATTGCCCCCAGGGAACACTTTTTTCCTTGCCTTTCCTACATGGAATTCTACAAAGATTCCTCTACAATTAATGCAGCAAAAGTAAGGAAACAGACAGCAAAGGTTTAAAGTTGGAAAGACATTCTCAAACTTCTCTCAAGTGGTAAAATTTGCAAATATAATAATGCTAAAATGTCCTTAAGTGTTCTCATATCAAAGTTTTAGTGGCTTTATGGAATTGCTGTAACAATGAGGAAAAAAAACTTTTCAAAAAGCTGGGTTTGATTCTAAGATCACAATGAAGAATAGAGAAACAGTAAGCAAATCATTATCTTTCAATTCACACAGCAAGAGTCTGATTCATTATTATTAGGTAACTTGTTTGGTTTCAGGTTTTCAGAATCCACCTCAGTTACTTTAATTCTTTTTATTTATTTAAAGGGCTTCAGGTTTTTTGTTAAGAGAACCTTAAGAGAATCAGGTTTTTTGTTAAGTTCTCACTGCCTACTCAATATCCATAATTTCTGTATCTGAACATTGAAACAATGAAGTTGTTCTCTGTCTTCACTGTTATTCACTATTATCTCAGACTGCTTTTGATTTCACTTCATCTGATGTATTAGGTGCTGTGTCCTTCCTTCAGAATGCACAAGTCAGAAAATTACACCAATAAATAGCATGCTGGCTTTCAAGCATGCATTTATTGTTGTGATTTATTCTGTTTTAATATCAGTTTCTTTCTATTTATTCATGTCATTTTTAAGTCACATTGGAGATAAGAATGAGAAGTCATTTTTATGAGAGTAAAAGTGGATGTGTTTAAGAAAGTCTTCATCTACCAGTCTTGGTAAAGTTTGAGTGGTTTTTGGTAATTAATAAATTTTCAGTGACCCACAGCTTGTTTTAAGCTGGAAAACTTGCAAAACTGAGACCAACTCACTAAAACATTAGTTTTGAATCAAATTATTTCTTTACAAACCTCTGTCTCGAGCTTTTAAAATGGCATTGTAAAAAGTTAAACACTGGCTCAGAGGGACCAGTGATGCAGCAAAAACACTGACTGTGTTTGCTCAAAGGAGTCCAGCACTTTGAGCAGTTTTGAAACACCTGTTTTCTGATAAAACCAGTGAGTTCAAACAAAGATTGTTCATACCCCAACTGAAAACAGTCATTTAAAGTGATGCTGCTTATGCCAGTGCTGCTGATTAGGGTAATAGTGAAAGGTCCATCAAAGTTACACTCATATCTAAGAATTAAGTTTTAACTCATCCCTTTGCAGTAACTCATTGCTCCCGTGCTACCTTTGCAGGATCCAGAGATGCACAGAAGTGAAAACCAGATTTCAGACTTAAAAGCCTAAATACAAAAGTACCTACAAAAGTGAGAATGTGTAGTGAAGGGTGTTGAGCAAGTGTTGTCCCCTGTCTCTGTGCAGAGCCATGAACCAACCTTCCAGCCTTCTTCTTTCCCACCTCCTCCCACCTCTCTTTCTTCTCTGCTAGGGCTCCATAGCCTCCGGAGCACATTTGGAATTTAAGTCTGATTGTAAAGCAGCCCTTTATTAAAATACCCAAGTATCTCAGATGAGTGCTATAAATGAACAGTGTTACACACCCAGGAAGGAATACAGATTGACTTCTGCTTTTTTAGCATTTTGCAGGCATTTTGATAGATAAAATCTTTTTGGCACCCATTCTTTGTCCTAGACTTTAAGTTCTTGAATCATCAAAGAGCTAAAGTAATCACGGGAAATACTTTATGGCTGCTGAGAGTTGGTAGTGAAAAGAATCATGTCATTCTGGGCAGCAGTCTCCAGGGTCTGCTTTCCTTGGCCTTGACAATCCAACAACAATAATATTCTGGTTTTTTTGGCACAAATATCTGCTATTTAAAGGACAGCTTTTAGGTAGTACATTCATGGAGGCCTGGGCTGTATTCCACATTTACTTTCTGGGCACACAAGTGAAGCATGACAGAACAGGAAGATGTTGCCAGTTTTATTGCTGGATTTTCCCTTTATGACTGGATGGTGCCTGAACACTCATCTCCCATTCTGTCTAATCAGCTTTGACAGGTGCTTTCTGCAGCCCAGTTCCCTCTGAAAAGAATTATTTCTGTAGTGCTTGGGAAGGATGGTGGGGCAAAGCCAATGGTACAGGCGAGGCAGGTGGTGTGAAACTGAAAACAGGGCCATAACTGCAGGGGGACCAATCTGTTCAGTGGGATTCTCACCCCAGGAGCCACAGGGAATTGTTACAGCTCCACACTTCCCGTGAATGTGAAATTAAATCTTGGAGGGATCTTTGCAATTCTCTTCATGGAATCCCATGCGTGTCTGAGGCTAAATATCTTGTGCTAAAATCACCTGCCAAGCCCTTCTTAGCATTCCAGTGGGATCAGATTCATAATTTGTTCTCTAGAAACTCCTTCTGTTTGCTGCTTCATTAATGCATTCCTTTGAGGTGCTTAAACTGCTGTTAATATTTGCTGTAGCCACGGTATGTCAGTGGACTTCTCAAGCCATGAACCCTCACAGCATGTTCAAATTCCAAAACACAGCTGAGGAACCTGTGGCAAGGACAGACCATAGGATTTACTAAAAATCACATGAGGAGGTATTGCCATTGGGTCCTGGTAAAAAGGAGATGTGGGCTGGATCCGTGTCTCCAATCAGAAATCTGGTTTCTGGTAAAAAGGAGATGTGGGCTGGATCCATGTCTCCAGTCTGGAAATCTGGTTTCCCCTCTGAAATTTGGCTGTTGACAAACAAATTGTTTAGACTAAAAATAAAGGGAAGGAAACACTGAAAATTGTTTGTTGACTTCATCATGTGTTATGAATGTTTGTATCTTTTATTAAAAAAATTAATATCTCATCTTACATTTCATAAGCATTTTTATCAATAACTTTTTATTAAAGAGCTGCACCTTTGTGACAATCAGTAGTTGGTCTGCTCTGCAGTGAACCATTTCTTAATGTCAGAAATGTGTTCCACTCCAAATTCACACCACCAGCACCATTAAATATTTTGGAGGCATATAAATGACAATATCAGTTTGGCAGTTCTGCAGGGGCACAGCTTTTGATTGATTCTCTCAAAAGTTTCTGATGACGTGGTTACAAACTGTCAGGTAGCCTTGTAAAGAAGTTTTTCTTCATTGCCAGGAAAGATGTCTTGTGAATCTGAAAGCAAAAAAACCTAAAATTTTGCTTAATATTTCTAGAACTGCTTGCACACAGGCAGTGGGAGCATAGATGTCCCCATGCTCTGCCAATTTTGTGTATAACAAATGGCCTTGAGGCAGAGTTAGAAGGAGAAAGGCCAGACTTGTTCATAGCCCCTCTCTGGGAGTGAGCAGGGATGTGTCATTTAGCAGCTGTGGATGTGTGTGGTGCCCTTGGGAAGTGTCCCAGAGCAAACTGAAGGCCATTTACAGCTCACTGCCTGGTTGGGATTTAAGTGAGAGACACATCAGTTCATTCCTGAGCTTGCCTCGTGCAGGTTTGTCAGAATAACACGTAGAAAAACCCTGCCCAGGTATTACATATATATATATATATATATATATATATATATATATATATATATATATATATATATATGTATGTATGTATATGTATGTATATATATGTGTATATATACGTATATATGCATATATGTGTGAATATGTATATATATGTGTGTATATGTGTGTATATATGTGTATATATATGTATGTATATGTATATATATATGTATATGTATGTGTGTATATATATATTTGTGTATATATATGTCTGTATAAATATATATATATATGATAGATAAGATAGATATATATGATAGATATATATGATAGATATATATATATGTCTATATACATAGCTATATGTACACATATATGTACATTTATTTATTTATTTATTTATATGCAACCATGTTTTTGCCTAAAGATCTGGTAACTTATAAAAGTTGTTGGTTTTTCTGGGTCGGGATTAAAGGCACTTGAGACAGTAGCTCATGTTCAGACTCAGGTGTTCATTATTTCCTATCAGTAAAACAGTCTCACTGCTGTGAGTTCTGCAGCTTTTCATTAGAAGGCACAAAATGGCCAACAATCTCTTGGTACAAGGGCTTTTAACACTAAACCACCCAATTAAGAACTGACACCTGGATTATTTTCCCTTTTAACCCAATAACTGGTCCCACAGAGCCCACAGTGCAGACTTTTCTGCCCAATTACAAAATGCCACCCAAACCCATGGAGAAGAAGGAAGAAGCAGCATGAAGAACAAACCCAGGATGACACCCTGTGCCCTCCATCTTGCTGCCATCCACAACACACTAAAAATCCCAAACCCTCAATTTCTCACCCAGTGACACACCTGCACTGCTCTCTATAATCTATTTCACACTTTTGTGCATTCCAGTCTATCTTGGAGTCTGGGGAACTTTCTCCATGGATGAGGGTCAGAGTCAGTGCTGCCCTGGGGGTCAGGGCACCCCAGAGCAGACACAGAAATATTCCCTGTGTGCCCTGGGTTTCTACAGGTTCCAAAACAGAGACAAATGTTTTGAATTCTGTGTATTTTGGTTTTGAGGCTGTTTCTCTCATGGGACAAATGAATTAACAGCACTACAAGTGTTATACTGAGGTAAGAGGTTGTTGTAGCTCTGCATTCATCACTGCTGACTCAGCTGTAGCAGCTTAATTTTATATTGGCAAAGATTGAGCACAAACAGAGGCACTACATTGTTAAGAGGTGGGAAATTGACTCAACGAGCACGAGAAAAGACAGTAATATGAAAAGAGAACTAAAATACGATGAATTTACAAAGAAGAAAGAATCTTAAGTCCTGACAGCCTTTTTACAACACTGAGGATTGAAAATGGATCTTGTAATAACAAAGGGTAATACTTGAAGCTGTCCCTAGATTATATTTCTGTGCAATTCATCAGCTACTGTAAAATATTGAGGACAGGTCACAGCAGGGTTCAGGATTGCTCCAGGAGGCACAGTAGATTCTACTTGGCCAAACAGCCTGTTACTCCCTGTAATCCAATCTTTCCAGTACAGTGGTCAGGAAGAAAAGGGTGAACTGAACCTCATTTTAAATTTTACTTTATAAAATTTTTGGGCTTTTTTGTAGTGTGTTCTTGGGTAGGTTATGTCTGCCAAGAAGGCTGTGCAGTTCACTGCTAATTCAAGGAAAATACACAGAAACTACTGTCGTTAATTCATTCATCAAGAAGTCTGTCTTTGAAACAAATACATGTTTTCCAGTGAGAAGTTATGCAAATTGAAATAGAGTGAATACTGCCCTTGATAGTAACATTTCACAGACTTGTGCCTAACTGCAATTGGCCTTTTTTTAACCGGGTGGGAGTTTTTTAGTAGAGAATATTGTTCCTTCTATCTTTCTCTAGGTAGCTGTTTTTACAGGTCAGTACACTTGAGCAAATTGCAATTTTCCTCTGTAAATGCCTTTTCTGCTACAAACACTGGCAATTCATGTTTTTTGTGTGCAAGAAGGGGCTTTTATCTAATGGTCAGAACTTAATCACTGGATTTCCATGTGTGAATCAACTCAAGTTGTTGTGTCCATCTTTCACTCCTCTGCTTGAAGGGGTTAAGCAGCATAAATCAGTAACAGTAGAATATTGAACTTTTATGGATGACTTACACCACAGCATACAGAATCTTTAAAACATGAGTCACCAGGCCCATTGTATGTCATGAAAATGAAGTTTTAATTGGAAAATTAATTCCTGTATTGGAAACTAATGGCCCTCCATGCCACTCAGCAGCATTTTGATACCCAGTTTGTCATTCCTTGTTGGGGCCCCACTCCTGGGGTGATACTGTCTCACATAAGTTTAAACTGATCTTATTTTAATTAAATCTGGACTGGCTAGATTGGTATCTACTGGTGCTTGCTTTGGGTTGAGTGTCTATAATACTGTTTAATTTTTCAGAATGGTTTATTCTCATCAGCACTTGACAACATTTTGCTGGAATTATCTTGCATCGCTTCAGACATCAGAAATACTCTTTGTTAATGTTTAAGCCATGGTTACACTGCAACAGGACACCTCAGCAGCTCCATTCATAAATACGAGTGTAAAATTCATCAATTCTGGTGCAAAACTGCAGCAGAGCTGTGTTATCTATAAATCATGTCATTGTGTCAGGACTCCTGCATTGGATGGGATCATGGTGTGTTTTGAGTTTTGTGCCTCTTTTACAGTCTCTAACCTACAGATTCCTTTTTTCCATCACTTTGGGCTGGTTGTTCCTTGTGCCCTGTCTATAATGTCACACTTACTTCCATAGTAAATCCATTTCATAACTCCATTCTCACATGGAATGAAATAAACACCAGACTAAGTAAGTGAGTAACTCTTCTGTTATTATTCCTCTGCAGTTTGCACTTTCAGACTTTTTCATGAGCCCTGATGTCTGCTATTAACTGACTTGAATAAGTTCTTGGGGATTTTTTTTTTTTTTTCTGTTTGGTTTTGGATTGGGTTTTTTGTTGTTGTTTGGTTTAATGGTTTTAAGAGGCACTGTCTACTTAAACTGAGATGCAGTCCTAGACTTTTCATAGTTACATCTTCAGTGATAGCCCCAGAGAAGGTCCTTCAACCTCTGCAGATTTCCCACTGATTTCCCACTCTCTGGGGGTAGCAGCACCTATTTTGGCACAGCATCTGCAGTGCTCAGTCTAGAAGGAAGTGGGCTGAACTTAAAGATTCCCTTTGACAAGGCAAAAGTGACCTTAATCCTGAAAAGTGCCAACTCTGCATCAATTCTGTTGCTTTCAGGGTTCATTTTACATTTGGCATAAGAAATTTATTGAATTGAATTGAATTGAATTGAATTGAATTGAATTGAATTGAATTGAATTGAATTGAATTGAATTGAATTGAATTGAATTGAAGCTCTTGTACCTTCCCTTTTACCCAGGAGAGGGCTGCTGAGTGTTAACTGCAAAATGGATTTTGTGGTGATTTCAGATGTACTTCTTAGAGAGTGCTGTGCAACTGGGCTAAATGTCAAAATTGCTTACATATTAAGCATTTTGATAAAACATTTTATAGAATTGTTGAGGTTGGAAAAGACTTCAAAGATCATCAACTCTGGCCAGTAAAAATTTTAAGTGAAGGCACAATAATAATAAAAGTACAAAAGACTGATGTAAAACTGATGTGAGTTTAATTATTTGTTTAGAACAGAATTAGAATTCCCAAAACAGGAGTATAGGAAACTGCTATAGGCCTATCTGCAGTTTAACAAAATTGTTACTCATGTTATTTGCTATTGGGGTTTTGGTTTGCTTTGCTTTTTTGGTTACCAGTTCTATGTGGAAAATGAGTCCATTAAACACGGAAATGGTTGTAATGTACACAATGCCTAGGAGATTTTCCTCCTGTATTCCTGATTTTTAAGGAATGAGAGCAGCCCTGCTGAAAACTGATCATTTAAAAGCAATATCATGAGAGGCTGTTTGGTGTCTCTCTTGTTGGAACCCAGGACATTCCTCTGGCTGCCCTGGAGGACTCCAGACCCTGGCAAGGGGCTCAGAGACCTTGGCACACAGTCACAAACACCTGTACCTTCAATTTTAGCCCATGGAAACAATTACCAACTTTGTGTGAAGATTTACAAGCCACAAGAGTTTGAGTAGAATGATAGTTAATTTATCACAGGGTGAAAAAGTAGAATTTTGGGGATTTAGAATGGGGTTTCAAGAGGCAAGATGGAGGATTTTGGGTGTGTCCTGTCTTTCTTCTGCTTCTTGTCCTCCATTTTCTTCTGTGATGGTGACACTTCTGGTTTGGTTTAGGATAGAGACAGATTGTCTAACATAGGTGATAGGTATTGGATAATTATTGTAAATAAAGTACACGTAGTTTTTAGTATAAAAAATAACACTGCCCCAAGGATGGTCAGTGTGCCACAACCCGACCTGCCAGACAGACCTCAGCAGGTCAGAGAAAGAATGTAATAGATAATAGAAAGCAAACAACCTTGAAAACTAGATCTGAGGAATCTCAACTTCTTCCTCGAGCACGGGGCTGGGGAAAAAAGACTTTTTAATACCTCAGGAGCCATTTCAGCAACAACAAACCCAAGATCTCTCATTGTCCTCAGGTCACAGGAGAGCTTCTGTAGGCCTTGATGTGGGCCCTGGAAGCCATCACTGTGTTGGTGTGCAGCACTCCAAGTGTGCTTTCCCCAGGGTGGGTCTGTTTGAAGAGCCACCTGTGCTGAGCTGCTGTGCTCAGTGAATCTGCCCAACTGAAGCCTTCTGTTGTGGGTTATTGTGCTGTGGGATAGAGTACAGACCAGGGCCCTCAAAACCTTGAATTCTGACTGATTTCTCTTAGTTTTGGTTTTGTGAGTATGAGAGGAGGGTTGAAAAGCCCTGAAAAATAATGTAGTCTGCTTTTTCTTTCTCATTCTTTTTGAATTTGTATTTTGTTGTTGATTGCAATCTTGGCTCTAGATCTTTCCTGCTACTGCTAAATTATAAATCTGGGTAGTCAGAACCTGAGCTGTCAAGTAGTTTAGTCCATCCTCTAACAGACAAAATGAACTAAGCTAAGCTGAGCAGGGACTTGTAGGTGCCATTAACAATTCATTGGGCAGAAATCCCAGGAACCTCAACCCAAGGTCCGTGAGGATTCAGTTTCGAGTTCAAGGTGTCCATGGGGTTCTTGTTTCAGTCCCCTTTCCTCTTTCAGTCTTTATTTGAGACTGATGATGCCTCCGCTTTCTTCAATGTCTCTTTTCTCACTCAGATCTGATCTTCCCTCTGGATTTCTGCCACTCTGTCACAGAGGGCTGTGCAAATTTGGCCAGTGTCATTTATTACTAGGGAACCCTTGCTCCATGTGCTCCATAGACCTCCTTTGCTTAGGAAAAAGTCTGTAAAACTTCCCAGGAGATGGAAAGGCCATGATGGAGTACTCCACTTGAACACTGTGAACACACTAATTGAAGGGGAATAAGTGCCATTTGACTCACTTTTGAAAAAAGAGTGGCACTTCTGGAAGTCAGGAGGAGGAGATTAACGTCTCTGAAAATATGGAAAAGGTGTGATTGGGCAGAACAAGTAAATGGTTTTAGTTTGGTCATTCCCAAATGTGAACTCTGCTCACCCACCCACTGGACAGCGGTTGCAGAAACTGTGCTCTAAACTAAGGTTCTTGGTGTCAAACATGAAAGATAAGATCCCAAATGAAGTGTTCTTTTCACATTTCCATTAAAAAATGATGCATCTCTGACGTAAATGCTGCAAATGAGATGCAACATCTAGCAGAAATGACTTACAGCTTTAATTTAGGTAAGCAATAACCAATTTTCTATGTAATAAATAATGGTTATTGTTGGTGTGTTTCCTGCTCTCCTTGTTCCTGGCCTTTCGCATTTGTGCCAGTAGTTCTTTACTTTTAAAGTACTAAGCACAGAGACTGATGATGTTATTTACTCTTTACTTAAACACATCTTTTTTCACTTCTTAGAGACACATGTCAGTAATGAAACCTAATTCTGCTCATCTGTTCCTCCCATTTAAGCCAAGAAAGCATTACAATTCTGATTTGAGAAACAAATGGAGCCACAGATCTTTGTCACATGCAAGCAGAAAATCTTTCAGATCTTCCTGGAGACCCCTTGGAGACCACAGTGTCCAGGGCAGGTACAATCATTCCTCTCTGCAGCACTGAATTAGATCTGTTCCTGGTCTGGAAAACCCGTGTGCTGCTTGGCTCTGTGAGAGAACTGCTCTGTACATAAAGGACAAGGTAAAATTCTGTACATGTAGAGCACAAAACCAAGGTTAGAGCTGCTGTTTAAAACTCAGCTTGAATGGAAGACTCCTGCATTTCAATTTTCAGTTTTGCTCTGTCCCTGGTTCACCAGGTCACCTGGATTAAGTAGCTCTTCCAAGGCCTCTTGTTTCAGCTACAAATGGTGCAAAAATATTCTGGCAGATTTCTCCTGGCCATACTATGCCCCTGAAGCAGATTTTCTTCCCTTCCTTTCTCCTGAAGGAATTCCATTCCAATTCCTTGGACATCCTTATGTCCCTGTGTCTGCTGCTCTCCCTCTCAGGCAAACAGATCTGCTGGAAGTCTCCAAGAAGGGCAGCCAACACCAGAGGGAGGCAAGACACCCTTCTGAGGGAGCAGGAGTAACAGCAAATGCCTGCAAGCAGTGGAATTGCTTGTTCAGTGAACACAGTGGAGCCCAGATAGCTGTGTTCATCTCTGAACACAGCTGTCACACTCATTGCACTGTGAAGAGTGCAATAAATTGCAAAATACTGTCACTATTTTATAGTTTGTTCTCCCTTTTATGACTTTTTGTGCGTTGATTTCGTGACTGGCTGCAGAATGTGAATAATTTGTGGCAAGATGCTGGTTCACAGTCTGCCTGAAAAAGTGAAACAGAACATCTCAGAGTGAAGTGAGCAAAAAGTTCTTTCCACAGTGGAAGGTTCTCACCAAAGGAAGGGAGAGCCACTGAATCACCTGAATCACCTTGTGTGCCCTGAACTTGGGCTGTGGTTTCAGAGAGGCACAGGGAGCACCAACACCTGCCAAGTGAACCCCACTGCTGGCTCATGAGCCACATCCCTGTCATATTTAACCTTTCAGCTTTTCCAAGCATGTCTCCTTAAAGGTTGAGAGGCGTTCAACCAAAATCACTACAAATTACCCAATACAACACCTTGTACTGCATCTCAAATGTGCCATTTATATATGGCACATTTGACCACAGTGTAGAACACCTGCAGCTTTTTTAACCACAACCTGTGGTAACTGATGGTTCTTCTGGACCTGCAGTGGTGGAAATGGCTGAGGGAGGAGGTCAGAGCCCTGCCAGGTCTGCTTGTGTCTCTCCAGCTGTATGTACCTTTTTCCCATCCTGCTTCTGTTTTCAGAGCAAGGTGTTGGGCAGCCAAGGATGGCATCTTCTTAACCCTGACCAGCTGTAAGAGTTCTTGAGTGTACCCTAAAACAGGTGTCAAAAAAAATCCCCAATGAATAGGAAACTATAAATAAGTGCAGTGCCATAAACCTGTGGGACAGCTTTGGAAAAGGAGCACCAAGGGCTCTTCATTTCCCTTTCAGAGCTCAATTTACAGTTGAAAGCAATGATTTCAACCAGGTTGTGCTGGTTTTTGGGGTTTTTTTCTGGCAAAATGAAGGTTTAGGCATTGATTCATATTGAATTTAGGAAAATCCTGCTTTGATTTCAGAGGGCTGCAGAAAACTGCCTGCCCAGATTTGCTCCTAGGGGTGTGCTGCCAGTCACTCCTGCTCCAGGGTGGAACACAGAGAGTGGGCATAAAACTTAAATCAAAGTTTCCACAGGGGACTGACATAGCCACAAGCCCTGAACACCTGTGGGAGAGCACCTTGCACAAGTTGGGCTTCATTGCAGAATTGATGCTTAGCAACACCTGGCAAAACCACAGATCCTCAGGTCCCCGACCTTTTCTTCCTGCATTGGCAGGCTCAGGTCCTTGCTGCTTCTGTACTTGAGATATAAAAGTTTGAAAGAAAACTAGATTCTCAGTGGGGGGACTGTGAAAGAAGTAGTACATTGTGGGGTTTTTCTCTGTGAGAGCTGTGGAGAAAACTGAAAATCTGTTTGTGTGGGAGAGGGGAGATTTAAAAGACACCTTTAAAGCGAAGTAGGATTCCTTAGAATTAAGGAGGAAACAGTTCCAAGCAGTAACCTAACAAAGAGTTGAAATGAAGTTGTTTTCCCCAAAGCTAAGTGCTAGATGTTTCCAAACCATCTGCATTATAAATTCAAGCTCAAAAACTGAGCCACAGTTATCAATAATATCATGATATGTGAGAAATACATTGGCTGTGATACCTCTTGCATTTTGGTAAGCTTTTTCCCTCAAAATGTTTATTTTGGAACTGTGTTATGTCAGCCTAAGTGTGTAGCTTCTTTAGGTGATAGAAGATGCCAGAAGGTCTCCCTGGAGCCTTCTCCAAGCTGAACATCCCCAATTCTCTCATCCTGTCTCCACAGCAGAGGAGCTCCAGCCCTCTGAGCATCTTCACGGCCTCCTCTGGACTCCCTTCAGCAGATCCACATCCTTCTTCTGCTGGGGGCATAGCCAGCTGCTGTGCTTAAAAAACCACAACAAATCGCTCTGCCTTGCTCAGCTGCACCCCACTAATGCCCCCTCTCTTGCTTTGCACTCCCCCTGTTGCTGCAGCACCAGGAAACTGCATTTCTGCCTGGACAAATGAGTCAGGCTGGGCAAAGTGATGTGGTGTGTCACCACTGAACATGAGACTTCTCAGCAGCTTGCAAGGTTTGGCTCTTTTGCCCATTTCTTAGAGGCCAATAGAAGTTTTGGTGCTGTAGTTTCATGCAAGAACAGATCAGGGCACCGTGGGCAGAGATTTTGTGGGTTTCTCTCAAGCAACACCTGGGCTCCACTTCAGGAGCAACATCTGGGCATGCACAGGGTCTCAGGGCCTTAAGCTCATGTCAGTGGTGCTTGTGGTGCAGAGAGCTCAGAGCCCCCTGGGAAGGCACCTTTTTCACCTGTATTGTGTGAACTGCTCCAATTTGAGTGTGCACCAGCAGCTTCTTCACATGTGAGCTCCATCCCTGCTCCATGCTGCCATACTCAGCGTGGAAAAGGATAACTGGGAAGCTGATGTGAAATCAGCACCCTGAAAGCAGAGTTGTATCCTGCAAAGCAGCATAAGGTCCCATCAGATATAAATAAATATGAATTTATAAAACAATGTAAATCAATATATATAAATATAAATTAATATGAATAGATATAAATTTATAATTATAATATAAATAAAGTCTGCATTTTGGAGCTGTCTGTGAATGGCCAACAACATGGCATTGCTGGCATTTGTGTCTGTTCAAGCCCTTACAATTCTGTGATATTTTTTAAAAACTCTTGGGATGAACATCTCTTTCCTGCTCAGTTATTCCATGTCACTCTCTGAGGGTATCATAGCCTAAAGAAGGAGATGGACTCATTTCCTTAGAATTGCCCTTAAAATTAGGAGATTTTATACAAGTGCTCTGCTTTAAGAAAACTCCCTCTCAAATCAAATGGAGAAGGTGATGCCAGCTGTTCACTGCCTGCCTTCAGGTTTGTTTACAGCTCTTTTTAATCTCTTCTTTGTTTGTTTTTTTTTTTTTTTTTTTCCTGAGCTCAACAAGTGCAGAAATCTGACCGCATGTGTTTGGGGTGTCTGTGGCGGAGGTGTTGTGGCACCAGCCCCTGCCTGCCCTGCCCTGTGAGCAGGGGGGTTCACAGCCTGCCTTCCATCTCTGCACCCTGCTCCAAGCAGAGAGAAGCAGCTGCTGGCGAAGGAAAGGAGCTGAGCGACCCCCAAGGTCTGTCCATCTGTCTCACCCTGTGTGGCATTATCTGCTCCCAGCGCCCATCTCACAGCTCCCTGCTCCCAGCACCCATCTCACAGCTCCCTGCTCCCAGCACCCATCTCACAGCTCCCTGCCCATCTCACAGCTCCCTGCCCATCCCACAGCTCCCTGCCCATCTCACAGCTCCCAGCACCCATCTCACAGCTCCCTGTCCATCTCACAGCTCCCTGCCCATCCCACAGCTCCCTGCCCATCTCACAGCTCCCAGCACCCATCTCACAGCTCCCTGTCCATCTCACAGCTCCCTGCCCATCCCACAGCTCCCTGCCCATCTCACAGCTCCCAGCACCCATCTCACAGCTCCCTGCTCCCAGCACCATCTCACAGCTCCCTGCCCATCCCACAGCTCCCTGCCCATCTCACAGCTCCCAGCACCATCTCACAGCTCCCTGCCCATCCCACAGCTCCCTGCCCATCTCACAGCTCCCTGCCCATCTCACAGCTCGCTCACCTCCCAGTGTGATTTCACTGCTCTGGCAGCTCGCTGGGTTAAGGTTACAGACGAGGTTTCAGATGAAGTGTGGAGGAAGTGGGGACACACACACCGCTGCTGTTGTGGTGGTGCTCTCTTGTTCACTGGTGGGTGGGCTGTTAAAACAAATGAACCTTTGTTTCTTTCTCTTTTTTTAGCAATTTTTAATAGACTTCCTGCCATTTGCTTAGGCAAGCATAGGCAAGCAGGCATCTTTGCAGCCTTACAACAACATTTGCTCATGGAGAGCAAGGATAACTTAAAGGTTGTTAAGGCAGATATTTTCCCCCCATATCTTCTAGCCTGCACTATTTCAAGTAACTTCATGATTTTCTATTCTCTTTCCAGATACCTATGACTCTTCTCCAATGGTGAGGATGCTGAGAGCAGCAAGAGGAACGAGAACACTTTGTCCCATGCTGTAGAAGGCCTAATTCTTAATTACACTCTTTTGTTAGCTATGCCAAATCCAACAGTCACATTAGTGATAGGCATCTCTCAAAATTGGAATTTGTTTCAGTTGTGTTTTATTTTTAAGAAGATGAGTGAGCCCACAAGAATGCCCTCTGCAGGATACATCTTCAGTCATTTCAGCACTCCTAAGAGTAAACTAACTCCCTGCTGAGTTATTCATGACCCTTCTCAGCCAGCCTGATGCAGATCTGATCACTTCCTGAGGCTCTTGTGAGGAATAAACCAAGCATCTCCCTTCATGCTGAGTGCTGGCACATCACAGAATTTCTCTGAGACTCTATGAAAGAATATAAAATCAACACAAACCATAATCTGTCCCACATCCTAGATAAGCTATCCAGCATTTTAGCTCTCAAACCAAATCTCCTTATTGTGCTTCTCAGTCCTGATGCTCTTCCTAAAGCTCATTTCTTCCATCATGCCCATAAGCTGTGGTCAGCCAGGTTGTATCACTGCCCTTTTATCACTGTCCCTGGGGCTTTCTCACTCCTGAGGGATGATCTGGAGTGACAGTCACACTTGAGAAGCACGAAAAATGGTATTAAGGAAGGTGGAAAGCAGCTGGTGCAGGGAGAGGTAAAAGTTGGAGATGGGAAAGAGGGAAGAGAGAGAAGGAAAAAGGGCCATGGCCAAGCCTCAAGTCTGAAAAGCAAAGTTCACAGCAGAGGGTGGCTGTGGTTAAAATGCTGATGACGGATTTGAGAGGCAGCTCTGACAGAGAAATTTAGCCAGCTGGCCCTGCCCAAAGAGATATGAAATTAACCTCGATGGTCTTTAGGGCTTTGCAGGCAGAACCCCCCCAAAAAGCTCCAAGCTTTGTTGAACATTTTTTGTGAAAATACAATGCTGTAATCTGTTTGGGGATGGGAAATCCAAGTCTGAGCTTTTTCTGAGCCATGTGCTCAGGTACCAGCCCAGCCAGGGAAGGACCCAGGTGCAAATCCCTTCTGCACTGGACTGGAGCCCATGTGGGAGGTTTGGGCTCAGGGTATCTGCCAGGTCCTTACCCCAGGGCTGGCTCTGCACATGGCCCCATGCAGCCATGATCTGATATCTCAGATATCTATCTCCACTCACCTGTGCTTTGGAGGGGGTGGAGACTCTGTGTCTGCCCAAATGGAGTGAGGAGCTGCTGTGGCACCTCTGTGTGGTGGATGGATGGATGGATGATGGATGGATGGATGGATGGATGGATGGATGGATGGATGGATGGATGGATGGATGATGGATGGATGGATGGATGGATGGATGGATGGATGGATGATGGATGGATGGATGGATGGATGATGGATGGATGGATGGATGGATGGATGGATGGATGATGGATGGAGGGATGGATGATGGATGGATTGATGGATGGATGATTGATGGATGGATGGATGGATGGATGGATGGATGGATGGATGATGGATGGATGGATGATGGATGGATGGATGGATGGATGGATGGATGATGGATGGATGGATGATGGATGGATGGATGGATGGATAGATGAATGGATGGATGGATGATGGATGGATGGATGATGGATGATGGATGGATGGATGATGGATGGATGGATGGATGGATGGATGATGGATGGATGGATGGATGGATGGATGGATGGATGGATTGATGGATGGATGATGGATGGATGGATGATGGATGGAGGGATGGATGATGGATGATGGATGGATGGATGGATGGATGGATGGATGGATGATGGATGGATGATGGATGGATGGATGGATGGATGGATGGATGGAGGGATGGATGATGGATGGATGGATGGATGGATGATGGATGGATGATGGATGGATGGATGGATGGATGGATGGATGGATGATGGATGGATCGATGGATGGATCGATGGATGGATGGATGGATGGATGGATGGATGGATGATGGATGGAGGGATGGATGATGGATGGATGATGGATGGATGGATGGATGATGGATGGAGGGATGGATGGATGGATGGATGGATGGATGGATGATGGATGGATCGATGGATGGATCGATGGATGGATGGATGGATGGAGGATGGATGGATGGATGGATGGATGGATGGATGGATGATGGATGGATGGATGGATGGATGGATGGAGGGCTTCCACAGCCCACTGCTCACAGGTGCTGCACAGAGTCCACTCTGCCCCAAATCAGAGAGGATAGGGACACAAAGACCAGGGAATAAATCCAGTTGTGTTACCCACTTGACTCAGAAGAGCAGGCAGGTTTGGGTAGAATCTTTTCTGGCATCTACTGAAACTGCTGGCAGAGCAGACAGATCCTGAAGGCCTGTCCCCAGGCTGCACCCCCAAGTGTGTCACAGCCACAGCAGTGGGGCTGCTGCTGTGAAAACAGCCCTCCTTGGTTTGTGGTGATAAACAAATGGCAGTTAAGGGGGGAAACTTCATCATTTTTCTGAACTTTCCCAACCCACATGCACACACGAGCTGGCTGTGCAGAGGGAGCAGCTCGGTGCAGCTGCAGAGGATGCACGTGCAGGGCTCTGTGCTCAGCCAAAAGCTGTGTGTAGCTGTAGGAACCCTTTCCCTATGGCTATACCCTCATCCCAGGGCTCATGTGTGGGACTGAAGAGTGGATAATGGGAATTTTCTGTGGTGTAAGGGGTAAAGGCTTTGTGTAAAAGGGTAATTAATCACTGGGAAATTAGTTCTCATGAAACATGTGAGGTGCAAGCAAGTAAGAAAGGTGCTTTAACCAAAATAGCTCTGTGCTTTCTGTGAGGCTTTGGGATGGGGAAACTGAAGGGAGCAGCAAAGCATAGAGGGGATCAGGTTATGACCCTTTCCCAGCCAGGTGCGAGGGGTGAAGGGAGAGCTCAAACTCGCATCCCAATTGTGAAAAGGGTGTATTTGTGGTTCTTGGAGGGAAAAAAATAGATTTCTGTGGGTTTAAACCATGATTTATTTATTTATATTTTCATGAGCTCAGTTATAATGTATATTTTTAAGGGGAAGTGTCTTTATGAAAGTTTTGCATTTCTTTAAAACACCTATGCTGCAGCACCATGAAATTTCTCTGCAACTCTCAGCCCAGTGATTGTGAAAAGTGGGTTTTAAATTTATTTCTCAGTTTTCATTTGGTTTCTGCTGGATTAAAGGATTTTATCTATTTATTTCAACCTAAATTGCAAAGGGTTTTTTGTCTGTGTAACCCGCCACCCCCTGCCCCATTCTCAGAGAGTGCAGCACCTCTGAGATTAAATTGAACATGGCCTGGAAATGACGTGGTTGATCTAATTCTTGAAATTGCCCATGTTTTAAAATTGTTTGAGACCCCCTATGTGCATTTTAAGGCTCTTTCTGTATTCATAGGCAGGGGAGAGATGCAGGTGAGGAGGGGCAGAGTGAGAGATAGGGGTGAGTTTGTGCATCAGCTCAGAGCCCCATCCTGCAGGCCAAGGCTGAAATCTTTGTGTTTGAGTGAATATTCTGCAGACAAAAAAGCAAGTGAGAGATCTGGGCTTATAAAAGAGGGGGGGAAAACCCACATTTCTTTCTTTTAACCAGGATTTCTCTTTCCCAGGGTAGCCAAGGGTACAAGCCTGGGTAGTGAGTGAGAGGCAGTGATGGAACAGACAGCCCATTCTCTAACAGACAGATTTATTGAGTACATGCACAACTAAGCAAAGCAAAGCAGTGAAGTCCAGGCTCCAAAAACAAGATCTCACCAATCCGCTGGCCAGGCGTGCTGGGAGTCTTGGGAACCTGGAGGTGATGCTGCAAAGGTCCATGTGGATTCAGCTCCTTAAAGTCCATGGTGACTACAGGGTCTTCTGTTCTGCTCATCTTTTATCATCTTTGCAAGTCTTTGAGGCTGCTCACACCCCTGCTGTCTTCCATGGGTGCTTTTCCAAGTTCAGGTGTTAAATTTCCTTCTCTTTCCTTCCAAAGACAGTGTCCTGTTGGAACTCAGTGCATCTCTCTGGGTGTCCAGGATGGCCAGGACCCCTGCCAGGGGGCTCAGAGACCCTGGCACACAGCCCAGAACACCTGTGGGTTTGATTATGACCCCTGGAGCAAATTACCAGCTTTGTATGAAGACCTGAAAGCCACAGAAGTTGAAGTAGTGTAATAATAAAATTATCACTAATTGAAAAAGTAGATTTTGGGGGTTTTAGAATAGGGGTTTTGGGGACAAGATGCAAGGACTTGGATGTGAACAGCCTTTGTTCTTCTTCTTCTTTACCTCCATCTTCTGCTGTGATGTTGGCACTTTTAGATTGGTTTAGAGTAGAAGCTCACTGTTTAACATAGGTGATAGGTATTGGGAAGTTATTGTAAACATTGTAAATGTAGTTTGTAGCATAAAGAGACAGCACTGCCCCGGGGGCAGGCAGAGTGCCTGGAACTGTCCTGCTGGACGGGCCTCAGCAAGGCAGGAGAAAAATTTTATAGATAAGATACAATAAACCTTGAGACAAGAAATGAAGAACTCCAACTCATTCTTTGAACGTGCGGGCCGAAACAGAGACTTTTCATATGTCTCGGGCTGCAATAGACCACAACCTTCCAAGAGTGTCCATGGCTTTCCTTACCCCTATCTCCCTGGTTTAAGGACTCTTAAATCACACAAGAGCAGCATCTTAACATTACTATTTGGGGATGGGAAGTTCAAAAACAAGCTACTTATGCTAACTTTTGCTTCTTTGCTATGAGGGTGATCAAACAATGAAACAGGTTTGCCCAGAGAAGTTGTGGAGTCTCCATCCATGGAGGTGGTCAAAACCCAGCTGAACACAGTCCTGGGCAATATGCTTGAGCAGGTGGGTTCAGACTAAATGAAATCTCTCTAGAGGTCCCTTCCAACCTCAGCCATTCTGTGACTCATGCCATCTGCAGGCTGCTTGGCCTGTCCTCCCCTCCTAGGTGGCCCTCTGGTAACAGAGAAGGCCATCCCTGTCATCAAGGTCTGGCATGGCGTGTGTCCCCACCGCTCAACGCCTACTGGGTTGCAGCCAACAGCGGAGCCAAAAGATCTTCTTGGTGGCAAACACAGAGGCCAACCCAGTCTTGCCCTTGACTATTTCAGGAGGCTCTTGGCCAGCCCTGCTCCTTTCACCTGGTTATCAAAGCAGAGCTTCACCTGCCTCATCCGGTAACAAGTGGCTACCATGGCAAAGCACACACAGATTTGCATCAGCAGGATGACTACAATGGGGTGCAGCAGCGTGTTGAAAATGCCAGTGGCCGTGGGGGACCAGCCAAAAAAAACTTCCCACCAGTGGTGCTCTCCCGCCCTCTTAATTCGCTCCATGACCTGTTTTATAACTTTACCATCATGGTGAACCGTTATTAGGATCTTTTTAGCTTGGGCCTTGGCATTTTCTAGCAGCTGCTGCAAATCTGCATGCTCTAACATTTCTTTTACAAGTGATAAATCCATACCGATGGGGGTCGGGGTTATACTACGATACAAGGTATAGTTTCTGATTAGCAACTGGCTAGTAAACACGGGTGGTTTATACACAAAATCACAGCCTCTAATAGTAGCTACATTGCAAGCACACATATTTGAGTCACTAAATACAGTCTGGTTATAAGCTTCATTAATCTGCACGTATTTACATGTCGTTCTGAAGCACACGCAGCCTTTCCCTACGTACACTAACATGGTTCTGTTACTGCTCTGGGGGTTGATCTCAAAGTGGCACACCCCTTCTTTGGTGTCAAAGCACACATCACTCGCCTTAAGGGCATCATCTTCGCATATGAATCCCAGCCCCCTCTCCAAAATGCAGGCTTCCAAATCCACCGTCTCCCACCTCCCGTCAGACACCCTGGCCCACATGCGGTGCTCCAGGGGGTAGACCACAGACCCGTTGGTGTTCACCCCCAGGGCCACGATGGGGTAAACCTTTTCAATGCGAGCCTCTGCCACAGTGAGGACGTGGGCAATGACCGCGTTGAGGGCCTGGTCGTGGGTGAAGTTGACGAGCCTCCACCAGGCCTGGAGCTGCCGCTCCTTCTCTGTGGCCGCGTCCCACACGATCTTTCGGATCTCGGTGGGCAGGACACCGTTGTCGCCGTCTCTCAGGATGCCTGCAACAACACTCTGCACCCACATCTGGGCCTGGATGCAGCTAAGAGCAAGAGAGACGTTACTTTGTTCCATGCCCAGGGCTCGCAACAGCACCTGATGGTCTTTCTCACTTATTTGTTCCCAGGTGGGAAGCACCTCTGACACAAGCCACTGCCCCATCCCAAGGCTGGACAGGGATGAGTTCAGGGGTTTGAGGAGGCCCTGCACGCCCGAGGTGACAGTCTCCAGCTTGTTTGCCAAGACTTCAGCGTCCATGCTGTTGAGGACTCCCAGGCCAGCAGCTCCTCCTCCCAGGGCTGTGGCCAGCAGGTCCCTCCTGGCCCGGGCGGCCTGGAGGGAGCGGCTGTGGAGCCAGGCCAGCCAGCCAGTGTGCAGAGTGGACAGGAAGGGGGCACAGTGTGGGCTGACAGAGGAAATGTTAACAGTGGAGAGAGACAGCACCACCTTCTTTAGTGACCGGACAGGCCCTGTCAACAGCTCCTGGATGTGATTTTTCTTCACTACGTAAGGACCTATTTTGGAAACGAAAGGGGGCAAGACAGCAATGATGGCAAATTCTTTTTTAAATCCTTCAGGGCCTCCTATCCACCACTTTCCACCGAGTTTGGGGGACATTTCTATGCTCAGGTTTCCTTGACACCACACCTGGAGGGTTATGATCAGGTGTGGGCAGCGTCCATAATCCTGATTATACCATGAAGCCTCCATATCTAATTCAGATCTATCAAGGCTTTTGGTCTCACAGAGGCAGGTCAGTGGAATGATCCACTTGTGGCTGTCAGGGGCTGTGACAGTCACGGTGGTGCCATTAATTTGCATTGGGTCAGCAACACTTTCTTGGGAGTATTTAATTTCCAGTTTTACCTGGTTGCCAATTTCAACATAACGGGGTGCATGCCAGGCCAAAAAATGGCACTTTGAGATCTTAATGGCAGCAAATGAGGGTGCTGTGGTGCTGATCTTAAATTTAAAGGACAGCCCCACACTGTTGTGTGCCCAAAGGCAAACCACAAAGACTGGCTGGACCAAAGTAAAATTGTACCAGCAGTCCAAATTCTCCACAGCACAGATTTTGTTCTGATTCTTCTTAGTTTTTATTTCAATGACAGAGATTTGAGTTACTCGCTGGTGAGTGGATCCGTTAATTACCCTGCACCCCACCTTTATTTGCTGTCCCACCTTTCCCAGCAGCTGTGGAAGTCTGTTTGTGCTATCCCAGCCCCACTCATTTTCCAAGTACACCTCTGCCCCATGCATAACCACTGTTGACAAATTTAAGCCTTTGTTAGAATTTAATCCCATGATTCCTGTGTGTTTTATGTAAGCTTGGGACCAGGGCCAATCAGTCCCAGTTTTTGTGTGCCTCCTAAGCCTGTGCTGGGCTTTGGCCTGTGTGTCAAGGTGCCTTTCTAAGTGAGAATGAGTGACATTTTTACCAAGATGCTGATGGGTCAGTTGGACACAGTGGGTGCTCAGCACTATGCACATACCAGAAAGCAAAGTAAATACTGCAATCACAAATTTGAAAGCATTTTCCCCGCAGCACAAACAGGGCTGGTGATGCCACGAAGATCGCCCTTCCCGCTGGTCACAATCGCCTTCCATTTTCCTTTATCTGCAAAACATAAGCAAGGAGGCCTCTCCAGCCCCGTTAGTTTCCCTTCCATGCTTTTAATTGTGAAGAATGGAACCATTTCTCCTGCCTTTTTGCCCCTTTTCTGATTTCTACCTGGTACACAGAGGGGCTGGCCTTGTTCACAACCCTAACAGGCCCCAGCCACTGGGGTTCCAGCACCTGGTTCTTCTCCCTAACCCCTCTGTATATGACCAGGTCCCCTGTGTTCCACTCCACGGGGCGCAGGAGCACTCCCAGCTGCTTATCCATCTTAGGGATGCTGGTCTCCTGCACTGAGGCAAGCTGGTGGTAGGTGGCTGACACCGTCCTCAGCATGTCCTGGACCCACCTGTCCATCAGCACGCGGGGCTGCATTTCATCTGGGGGCTCCCCTCCTTGCCACCAGTGTTCCAGAAACTTCGGGTCTCTTGCAGGAGGAAATTTTGTGGGGGAAAGTGTTTGAGATGCCAGAGACCCCCTCAGTGCCAGCAAGGTCAGTGGGAGCTTATGATCCCAGTCTTTCCTTTGCTGGCTCACAAGCTTCCTCAGGGCTGTCTTCAGTGGCTGGTTGGGCCCCTCTGCTGAGATTGGCTTCTGGAAATGCCCTGTGATGTGGAGCTTTTGCTTGATTCCCAGGGCCTGGCACACCCCCTTTGTGACTTCCCCGATGAAGCGCTGGCCATGATCCGAGTGGATCTCCTTTGGGGTGCCCCACTGTGAGAAGATGTGCTCTACCAGGATCTTTGCAGTTGCACTGGCTGAGTTGTTCCGGGCTGGGAATGCTTCCACCCATTTGGTGAAGATATCACTGACCACTAGGCAGTACTTATTGCCTTGGGCTGTTTGGGGCAGAGGGCCAATAAACTCCATCTGCAACTTGCTCCATGGCCCAGAAGCCCTCTGGTGGCCCAGGATGGCTTTGGCTGTTTTGGCATCGGGATTGTTGGCTGCACAGGTCAGGCAGTTGCTGACATACCTCTCCACATCCTCTCTCATTTCTGGCCACCACCCAGCACCCTGCAGCCTCACCATGGTCTTGTCTGTCCCCAGATGCCCCTGCTCATGAGCCAGGGCCACCAGCTCTGTCCGGACAAGCTCAGGCACCACCCAGACTGGGAAATCTGCGCCCTCCCTCCGTGCCAGGATCAGCCCTGAGATGTCTTTCCACACCTTGCACCCTTTGTACTCCTTGCCCTGCACTAAATCCCTGAGCCTGGGGTCCTGTGCCTGCAAGCCCACCAGATCCACGCTCTCCCAATGCCTGCTGGGAGTCACCAATATTGGGCCATTCTCTGATACCTTGCTGGCCTTCCACATCAGCCCTTCCTTGGCACCCTGCTTGGCTTTGGCATCTGCCTCCTTGTTCCACTTGGCTTCCTCTGTTCCCTTCTTGTGGGCCTTGACCTTGATGATCTGTGCCGGGCACGCCCTCTGCTCTGCCAGCCTGGCAAGGTACAGCAGCTTTTTGGCATAGGTGACAGGCTTGCCATCAGCAGACTGCATGTCCCTCTCCCTCCAGAGGGGCAGCCACTCCAGTGCCACACGCACCACCCAACCCGAGTCTGAAAATATGGCCAGTGGCTTGTCTGAGGGGGTGTTTTCCAGGGCAGCCATCACGGCCACCAGCTCGGCGGCCTGGATGGAGTGTGGCAGGCACCTCCCCTTCACCACCTCCCCCGTGCCCCTGTTGACAGCGGCATAGCCCGTGTAGGGCACCCCTTCCTCGTGGTAGTTGGACCCATCCACGAACCACACAACGTAGCCTCTCTCCTTGGCCTCCTCCAGGCTGAGGCTGCTCTCAAAGAGGGGTGCCCTCCGTGGCTTGGGGTCAGTAAGGGACACTCCCAGCTCCTCCTCATCCCTCTCTGCACTGATTAGCACCCTGTAGGCACCAGGGGAGAGGTCCCCGGGGACCTCCTTGTTGGTCAGTGCCAGCGCCCAGTTGGCCATCCTGGGGCAGCACAGGGGACCTTCATCCCCCTTTCCCAACAAGAGGTACCTCACCGGGGTGCAGGAGGTCCTCAGCAGCACTGGGGCCGAGCCCAGCAGGTACTCCCAGTGCTGCAGGGCCCAGGTTAAGGCTAGAACCTCCCTCTCATAGTCACTGAACTGTTGCTCAGCTGGCGTCAGGAGACGCGAGGCGTGGGCCACAGGGAGCAGCTTGGCACTGTGCTGCTGGCCCAGGGTGGCCTGCAGCCCCATGCCCGTGCTGACCAGCTGCAGAACATAGGGCCTGTCCCCCCAGGGATGTGCCAGCATGGGGGCTTGTGCCACACTCTCCTTCAAGGTCTTCACTGCCTCTTCCTGCTCTGGCCCCCATTCCCAGGGGGTGTTCTTTTTCAGGAGGTGGCAAAGGGGGGCTGTTTTCTCTGCATAGCTCTCAATGAACTCACGGCACAACCTCAGGAGGAACAGGAAGGACCTCAGAGTGGTGACATCAGACGGGGCTGACATCTTCTGTATTAGCTCAACCCTCTGCTTTTCCAGTGAGCACCCTTCCTCCCCCAGGGTCACCCCCACAAAGGAAACCTCCTTCCAGCACAGCTGGGCCTTTGTGGGGCTGATCTTGAAGCCTGTCTTCTGGACAGCCCCCAGCACCTCTGCCAGCACCTCCAGGTTCTTCTCTTTGGTCCGGGTGTGGATGAGGATATCCCCAGCACAGGAGAGCACGCTCTCCCTATGGCTGACCTGCTCCCACATCCTCACCACGCGGGCGTGGCAGATGGCAGGGGCACTGTGGAAACCCGGGGGAACTCTGGTGAAAGCAAATTGCCGCCCACGAATTGTGAAGGCAAACTTGTGCCAGGACTCGGGGTGCAAGGGGATGGCAAAGGATGGGCTGGTCAGGCTGAGCACCGAGAACCACTCGGAGCCCCGGGAGATGGCTGCCATGATGTTGGGGTACCTGACCACTGTGGAGGTCTGCATTGGGGTGACCTGGTTTAGGGTGCTGAAATCAACTGTCAGCTTCCACGTTTTCCCATCAGCTTTCCTCAGGGGCCACACTGGGGCGTTGCTGGTGCTCTGCTGCTCCACCAGCACGCCCTGGTTCAGCAAGGTTTTGACTGTGTCCCACAAGCTGTCCTCAGCCTCAGTCGGGTACCAGGGCTGAAGCTGAGGAGGCGGATCTGGCCCTTTGATGGACACAGCAGCATCAGTCTGCCCACAGTCCAGCTTGCTCCTTGCCCAAACCTGGGGGAACTGCTCTGTGACCCGTTTCACCCGGGGCTCCCACTCAGGATGGACCAGGATCTCAGGGGCTTTCACTGACATCACCCTGTGGCTTGCCGGGATGACAGGCAAATCAATTTGTGGGCAATGTAGCAATGCTTGGTTTGCCAGGTCCACCACCACCCCCATCTTTGTCAGTGTGGAGATGGCTAAAATTCCTGGCTTTCCTTTCATTTCTATTTTCCCAAATTTTTCAGACCCTTTGGTAGCCCCAATTTCAAAGGGTATGGGCCCTGTGAAGGGCACTGAGGATTTCTGACCATTGGGCCCTGTCAGTTCAATAATTTCAGAGGTTTGGAAGATCCCGGCTCTGCCAGGGGCCATGTTCAGAATTGAATAAGAGGCACCAGTATCAATTAACATCACTTGTCCAAGCACCCCCCCTCCAATAGTTGTATCAACTATCAGGCGCCCCCACAAATCGGTCTTAATCGGTGCCACAAAAAGGGGCGATGCGGGTGCCTGGCAGCCCTATTGCTGAGCCTTAGCCCCTGGGTCAATCAGGTGGGAGCTGCTGGTTTTTTTGGCCTCGTGCAGGGCCAGTTTTTTGAAGAGCTCCGCTTCCGGCAAGCCATCAATGTCCTCCGGTTTCTCATATTTTAGCAAGCGCTTCCTCAGCTCAGCCCGCCAAGCGTTAGACTTCTGAAACCTGAGCCCTTGCTGGTTCTCCTTCCCCATCCCCCCCTTGCTGTCAGGATCTTTTCGGTTGTCTCCTTGCATCTTTCTCATCCCTGCATTTTGGAAAGGCATGCCCAAGGTTTTCCCTTTCTTCCCCCCCGACATGTACCCTGGGAATGCCTGCTTTTGCAGCTCAAAATTCTGGTTCAGGATCTGCTCCAGCTCTGACAGAGGCTTTTTGGCTGCATCCCCACCAGCAATCACCCGCAGTGGGGGTGTCAGCCCCACCACCAGAGGCTGCTTGAATTCAGGCCTGTCAAAATCAGGGGGGGAGTTCTTTGAGCCAGGCAGCCCAGCTATCTGGTAGAGCATCTTTTTACGGTTAACATAGGCATCGGGCCTCTCCTCAGGGTTTTGCTTCTCCTGGTGGAAGAGCACTAAGGGGTTGACCTCTGGGAAGAACACCTTCAGCACGGCCAGCTGGACATCCCCAATGTCCGGGACATTGCCCATCTGCACATCCCCCGGCAGTGATGCAAAATCATCTGGTTTCATGGACTTTCTCACAATGTCTATCAGGTCACTCACAAAGCTGCCGCTCTGGCACTTGGGCAGACGCTGGACTCTGGACAGCCAGTTAATTGCTGTCTCCTTTGTCAGTGGCCCCAGCATCTTCCCCACTGTCTTAAGCTGCTCAGGGGTAAACCAGAGCACAGCCCTGTTGGTGTCTATGGGTTGGAGTGGAACATGGCTGACTGGCTCATCGTGGGGGACCTTTTTATCTTTGGAAGCCTCTGCCTCCCCTACTTGCAGCTGGCACACCTCCTCCCGCAGAGGAGCATAGGGGGACGGCCTGGTGGGGCTGTTAGCACCCCACACATCATCCTCATAATCATAGTGGGGTGGGTGCAGGTCCAGGGAGTCCTCCCCATCACCAGTCCCAATCTGAGTCCTCTTGCCTTTAATGGCAGCCACAATGCCCCTTGACACCCCCAGCTCTGCCTCCAGCTCCTGGATCTTGGCGTGGCACACCTTGTGATCGGGGCCAGTGCCCCGGTCCCGTTGGACGTCCTGCAGGACCGCCCTCACCGCGCTCTGCGCGTCGTGGGTCTCCCCAATCCACTTGCCAACCTCCTTTTTCAGCTCCTCCGTTTTCAGCTTCTCATAGCCCAGCTTGTTTTCCAGCCGGGTGATCTCCACCGCGCTCCGCAGAGAGTCCCCACACAGACCCTGCACCTCCGCCCGCAGGTTGTCCACCTGGACCTTAAGCTCCTCCTTGGCCTGCTCCAAGGTCTGCACATTCTCAAGAGCCTCCTTCAGCAATTTGGACAACTCCCTTCCTACCATCAGCAAACCCTGCAAAGCCGCTCGCTTCTTACACTTGTTAGTGGGTTTGGGCTTTTTGTTCTCCTCCGACCAGCTCTCCCACTGCTGGCACAGCTGCTGGTAAGCATCTGGGCCCTGGAAAGACCCTGGTGACCAAATTGGGGGTAGACACTTCTGGAGCACAAACTGCTCCAGCTTCCAACTGCTAACAATGTCACTCATCATAGCAAAGGGAACAAGATCTGAGACCGCTCCGACTCAGGGCAAAACTACCATAACACACCAGCACTGACAACTCCTTCAGCCCCTCCACAGAGCAAGGCCACAACCCTACAACCCCACAACCCACCTCTCCAGAAAGGCCCCCGGGGGGACACCGAGCCTGGGCACAAGGGAAGGGGAAGGTGGGAACACCGAGCCTGGGCACAAGGGAAAGGGAAGGTGGGAACACCGAGCCTGGGCACAAGGGAAGGGGAAGGTGGGAATACCAAGCCTGGGCACAAGGGAAAGGGAAAGTGGGAACACCGAGCCTGGGCACAAGGGAAAGGGAAGGTGGGAACACCGAGCCTGGGCACAAGGGAAAGGGAAGGTGGGAACACCGAGCCTGGGCACAAGGGAAAGGGAAGGTGGGAACACTGAGCCTGGGCACAAGGGAAGGGGAAGGTGGAACAGGAGGCCGCGGCCGGGCCGGCAGCTGCCGCGAGCCGCCGGATCCCGGGAGGAACGGGGAAGGGATGTGGGATGTGGGATGTGGGAGCGGGTGAAGCAAAGGAGAGACAGAGTAGGAGCCCAATAATGAGATCTCACCAATCCTCGGCTGAGCGTTCCAGCAGTCCCAGGAGTCTGGAGATGGTCTCTGCAGAGGTCCAGCAGATCCAGCACCCTTAAGGTAAAGGTGGTGACGAGGTGGCAGCCTGGTGATTTTTATAGCCATGGCAGGTCGTTGTTTGGGGCTGGTGACACCTGTGTTTACTTCCTTGGTGGCTTTTCCTCCTCCGGGTGCTGCCTTCCCAAGGACACTTTCCTTGTCTTTCCTTATCCTCTTCGACACTGATTAGGGAAGCTGAGATCACACGGCAGCACCTGCACTGCCCCTTATCTGTTAGGCGAGGTCCAGGATTATCCTGGCTCACACTAAACTCCTGCTTGCACCAAATGTCCTGAAGAGGGAGAGCTGGAGCCTGTCCTCTGGCTGTCCATCCTTCCGGATCCCCCCATGGCCCCCTCATTTACTGCACACCCCATTAGCACCTGGGGTTTGTGAGGAGATCACACATGAAGCTCACACCTGACACTTGTAACAAACACAGTCCAGCCAAACCACCCTCAAGCATAGATCTATTTGCCAGGGAGGGATGAAATGACAGGAAAATGCACACAAATCATCATTTAGATCCATTTTGGCCTCTCTCTTTAAAAGCAGCATTTTTCTGTGCCACAGCCCAGGTCATCATACACTGACATGGACCTTGGGGTTACCCCATGAGATGTCAGGAGCCTCAGCTGTGATATTGCATCAGCTGAATTGCAGCAGTAAATCTGCACCTGCAAAAGCAGATGGACCCCCCCCCCCACCTCACCATAAAAACCACATATTAGCTTGGAGAAGTTTAGAAAATTTGGCCCACTTGTTTTGGGGTTTTGGGGGGATTTTTTTCTGCTATTACACTCAGAAAAAGGTACCAATCATCTCACTCGGTGAAAATGCTATAATTTTCATTACTGCTTTTACCTCTAATTAAATACTCCAGAAACTAAACTCTCCACTACAATAATACCATTTAAAAAAAAAAATTTAAAAGGAAAAAAAAAAAGTGTTCACAGCTGCTGGAGCCCCAGGGAGTTTCAACCCCTTTACCCCCAGAGCAGCCCCTATTTCTACATATTGCACACCCAGCTTGTATTGGACTGGCCTGGAGGCTGAGCAGCCTACCCTGACCCCCAAAATCAGTCCTTCTAACCTCAAAAGCACAGAGAGAATGAATTTTTTCTCTATTTTTGTGGTAGCTGTTTTCTCTAGCCAGGCATTTACAGCTCAGCTGCAGTTAACCTCCTCTGCAGCATGGGAGTTTAACAGACATGAAACCCCAGCCAGGTCCTGCTTCTTGGCTCTAAACCCTGTTCTTCTACACCAATGCTTTGCTCTATCCCCCCAAAACAAACATTTTATTGTAGGAAATTCATAAAAGGGGGGGAAAGAAACAGTAAAAAGTGCAGAAAACTGGTGAAAGCACCAGAAATTAATCTCAGCATGGTGAGGTGGGCAGGATGCAAGATGGAAAAAATAAGAGGGGCTGTTTCCCACTAGGATGAGTTCACAGGGGACATAACTGGGGTGGGGACAGAGATGGTTGTCTTTAATTTCAGAAAAAGGACAAAATTCCCCTGGGAATTGTGCAGCTACATAGTACAAATACACCAAAATTCAACAATTCCCCCCCAGCACTGCCCAGCCGTTAGCCAAACACTGGTGATTAGAGGAGCTGCTATTCCTCAGCAAGGTCACCAGCAAATCTTGCTTGTGTGAACAGATAAGATCAACTTACACCCTTCTTTCCTCCCCTTTTCTTCCCAGGACAGCAGCCCCAAACAATGTGGGGATGTTACAAACAGCAGCTGCCTCCTGCACGTTCACACAGTGCTTTGATTTTTGTCAGAGCTTTGCTGCCAGACAAAGATTTCCCTCCTCCAAGATGTTTTCTTGTAGGAGCAACAGCCAGTCCTGAGAACAGCCTGGCCACTGGTAAACAGCTCCACTGAGTATAAACAGCAATTTTTAAAATTTATATTTAATCTATATTCCAGTACAAGATGCTTTTACATTTCATATATTGTGCTTTCTCAAAAGTTGCTGTAATGTCCTGGGGAGTCATCCCAGTGTAACACCCCCATATCCAAGGCTGTAATGATGGCAGAAGCCACCTCTGGGAAAAACTCTTGTCCTGGCCAGGCAGCCAGAAGTTGCTCCAGGTGACAGCAGCAGTGGGAAAAGAGCGATTTATCCTTTGCAGCAGCTGGGGATTTGGGGCTCACCTCACTGACTTCACCACAGGGATGAAGGGAAAATTCCCTTGCCGTGGCATTTCTCATAACAAGCACTCCCTGCCACCCCACCTCAATAAAAAAGAAGTGTTTCACCTCATTTTAGGGAGGGCCCAATCTCAGGGTGATGTGAAACAAAAGGGGACAGGTGAGCAGAAGGTGAGGGCAGCAGAGGCAGGTGTTGCTGCAACCCACATCAAGGGCTCAGCTCTGGAAACAAGAGCTTAAAGCACTGAAATGGGTTTGAAAACTCTAAAATTGCCTTCTCCTGCCAGGAAAGAGTTAAGGAGCCATTCAGCCCACCCTGAAGTTTAGCAGATGAGTGTTTTGTGGCAAGGGTTTTGCAGCTAGCGACCCGCTCTGAGCAGGAAATTAATTTAAACAGAAATGGGGAGAGGATGTGTTACAGCAGCACTGAAAAATCTGGTATAAAACAGACCAAAAGCTCACAGTGTACAAGATGCAATATTGGTTTTCCTATTCATCTGCCAGCTCAACCCTGGGGGAGGTTTCTAAGTGCCCCCATGTGAAATTTCCTTTTCTGAGGAGATGCTGGGCACTGTAAGGACCACAAGTATCTGCATGAGAGGGACAGAAAAGAAAACTGAATGTCACTTTGCAGCCAAGATGGCAGCAAATAAAAATAATTTCAATTTTTTTCCCAAACAGGAAAATATTGAAGTCTGCTGACACCAGTTCATCTCTGTAATTTCACCTCATGTACTTGTCTTTGAATCCTAAACCCCAAGTGCTTCAGACCTCTTCCTCCCAGACATTTCAAAGTCATTCTGATACTTTATCATTTAAATATTTCTGCCTATGAGCTGCATGCTGTCACAGCTACCGAAGCAGCACATGCTCTGAGGTGGAAAGCCCCAGCAGAATTTCCTCATTTTTGTGGTTTTTCAGCCACAAATTTGTTTGAGGTTTCTTACTCTTGATTTCAAAGCTTTCTGTGATGCTTCACATCTCTGCTTTATGTTGGGTTGGTCTGGTGTTCAGCATTTTTCAGAGAAAAACACCTGCTATAAATTCTGCTGTAGAAAAAACTCCACAGATCAAACTGCATCTTTTCCTTATCTTGAAAGCTTTTTTATTTCAACAGGGAGAAAACCAGCCAAAATTCACACTTTCCTTCTTTTATCTTTAAGGCCATGGTCCTACATTTGTAAATTTTTGATAGAAGTAGATTAAAAGAAGGAGGAATAACTAAGTGGTGAAATATGAAGAAATCTGAAGAAATTAAAAATCAGTGAGTTTTTGGGGTTTTATTTTTCTGAAGGGGATTTAAGGTACCCTGAGAAGTGCTGGAGGAGAGCAAAGGGTGCTGCCCTGACGGACTCTTGGGTTTGGGGCTCGGCGCAGAAGAAGCTGCCAGGCTGAGGCTCCAGGTGCTGCTCTTTGGCAGCTGCTGCTGAGAGATCTGCACAGAGAGGGGCAAGGACTTCCTGAGGGGAAGCCAGCCCTGCCACCAAGAGGTGACAGCGAGGGGAAAGGGGGAGCTGGCACTAAACCCCTCTGTCACCGAGTCCGCCACCATGGCCTGGCCATGGCTCCATCTCTGCATCTGCCTCCAGATCCCAGGTAAGAGCAACATATCTCCTAGGGGTTGAGGGCACCTAAAATCCTGCTGGAGCCTCTCCTCCATCACACTCCAGCAGCTGGATGATGGCAGATTAAATATACCATCACAGTAGAGATCTACAGGGTATTATTGCCTATTTCAAATCACTTTGGATCATGCTATTAATGACATGTTTTAGGTTTTGGTCAGCCCTGAACTGGTCAGAAAGTGGGACCAGTTGGTTGCTGTGGTTCCCTTCCAACTGAAATAGTTCTATTCTATTCTATTCTATTCTATTCTATTCTATTCCATCCTATCCCATCCCATCCCATTCCATTCCACTCTATTCTATATTCTGTTCATATTTCCACACATAGTGGTATAGACACCACAGAGTTTTTACTCCTCAGTGCAGATGAAGCTGCTAATGGAGAAGTTAAAACAAATCCTCTCTCCATGGCCTGTGTAACACAAAGATGACAAACATCCCAAATTTTCTAAATCATCCAAAGACTGAGTATTTCCAAGGAACACAGCTGGAATTAGTGTGTTGTAAAACCATTCTGCCTTACAGGTTCTGGTATCCTATAGATCTGTGAGGTGGGGAGCCCACTGAGAAAACCTCAATAAATGGGAGTTTGCTTTGCCCATGCAAAAGGAAAAGGGGTAATCTTTATGTTGCTGCAGGCTGCTCTGGCCAAGCACTGTGATTCCCCATGGTGCCCCTGAATATTCACCAGGAAAGGGAACAGAGAGGTTTTGGGGTTGAAGGTATGACTGAGGATGAGTTTTCTTCTCTGTCTCCATCCCAGCTCACTCCTGGCTGACCACTGCCACTGAGTTGAGATCTTGCAGAATCTCTTCTTATCTTTTCTGACTTACATAACAATGTCTCCAACAGGTCAAAGATAAGTTTTTCATGGAGAGTTATGTTTCCCATGCCCAGCAGAGCCCGACCTCAGGGCACTCAAGGAGGCCCTGAAGCCCCCATGTGCCACACACATTTCATCCCCTGAAAAACCACACAGGTGTTTGCCATGACAAAATCTGAGAGAACTTAAACCCTAAATTTAATTCTTTCTTAATCTGAGAGAACTTAAACCTCTCTAAAGCCTTAAGATGATATAATTTAATAAAAAGAGACATTAATGCTGTCACAGAGCCAGAGGATGTGGTGAAATGCTGCAGCTGCTGTGCAACACTGGAATATTGTCATTACAATGTTAGTGTTCTGCAGCACTGGGGTCCTTGGTGGGGGGAACAGAGAAAGGCTCTGGACCCCTGTCAGCCACCAGAGCCCTCTCCTCTGCCTGTCCCATTGGGAACATGGGAGACATCAGGACCTTGTACCACTTTAATGCCTTTAGATGTTCTTGGGTCGTGCCCATCCATCCCCACACCACAGGGCTGCATGAGGCTGAAAAAACTGCTGTAAGCAACTTCAGATTTTGAAGAAAAAGGAACATTTTAAAGTTAAAAATAAAGACAAGAAACATATTATTGAGCTTTTTGCACAACTTTAAAACAAGCCTGGGAAAGAGATGGGGGCAGCAGGAGTGCCCTTATCTGCAGAGAGCTGTTTTCCACTAGGGCTCAGAGTATCTGCAGCTTTGCAGGACTGTTTGCTGAACAGCAAGGATCACAAGTTACCTGTTATCCTTTCCACAAGGACACCCCTCACATCTGCCTGGGCCAAACAAGACTCTGATAATTTCCACAAAGCTGCAAAGCCCAAACAGGGAGATGTGATGCCAAACCAAAGCTTTGAACCCCACCGCTGCCCCTCACTCCCTCTCCTTCCCCATGTCTCAAAATTCCTTTGAAAAATATTATTGTCTGAAGACTAATATCAAATTGGCTCATTTTGACATGTTTTGCATGTTTTTTGGTCTCTTTTTCTGCCCCTGAAATGTTTATCCGTGTTGTATCTGTAAGAAGAAAAATATGGCAAATCTGTTAAGAGGCACTAAAATTTGTTGGAAAAGGAGTAAAATGTCTGAAAAATGAGAAAGGTAAGGAGGGCAGGAGAGGGGCATTCACAGGGGCAGGCAGGGATGCTCTTCCCTGCACATACAGCCCCCAGGAGACCCTCAAAACCATCCCTCCCATCCCTCTCCCTGTCAGTCTGCCTCCTTCCTATAGAAATGTTTACAGAGAAAATCTGCCTGTATAATTTGGCCTGGCCAAAACAATAACTGGGAAACCCAAAAAGGCCTCTGAGGGAATATGGGAGCATCCTGATAAAAAATGCTCCTGTTTCTCACTTGTGTGACTCCCCTGGTCTGTGTGTCTACTGTGATTTTATTAAGCCCATAAAGAAAATCGGTATTTTGCACAGAAGAAAAACAATGAAATTAAAATAATAACTGTATATTTCTCTTTTCCCTTAGGTTTTTATACAACTCTGCTACTAGCCCAAACTCCAGGGCATATTCTAACCCAAACCAGCAATAAAACTGAAATCCTCTGTGACCTGAAGAAGGAGCACACCGGGGTCTACTGGTACCGCTGGAGCCAGGAGAGGCAACAATTCCAGTTCTTGTTGTTCTCCAACACAATGGGCAGAGCCACCTATGGCCCAGGTGTGAGGCAGGACAAGTTCAGTGTCCATGAGGCAAGGTCCCAGAGCTCCTACAGCCTGCACATCAGCCACCTGCAGCCCTCAGACAGCGGCATCTACTACTGCTCCGCGTTCCAGTCCTCCCAGCTGCTCCTGGGCACTGGCACACAGCTCTCTGTGGGTAAGCTGCACCCTCGGGCTTCCAAAATGTGCCACCAGTAGCTGTGATGAGCCTGGCAAAGGGGTGATTTGATTCTTCCCAATTTTTGAGTTGCAAGGTTGGGGCTCTGGGTTTTGTCTCTGAGATCGGATAAAGCAGAAAATGCAGAAAATACAGAAAATGGCTAAAATTTAGGTCAGCTTTGTGTGATGATCCTTTTGCCATCAGCAGTTGCAGAAAATACAGAAAATGGCTAAAATTTAGTCAGCTTTGTGTGATAGTCCTTCTGCCATCAGCAGTTGCTTTGCTGTGGGCATGCCTTGAGCACAGCATTGCTCCCAGTGCTCGAGGATTTCCTTGGGAAGTCCTGGTACTGCCATGCCCTGTGTTTTCCTCATTCCCTGCTGTACTCTGGATGGGAGGCTGGATGTGTGCCCTGCTCAGCTCACAGGTCCTTCCATGCCATAATTCTCCCTCACCCTCACTCCAAGTGACAAGAGCAGCACTGAGGCCAGAAAGCATCACCCCTCACATCTCTGGGGTGGATCTGATGGCAGCTTTCAAGAACATCCCCTCAAAAAAACCCCAAAAACATGAAATGGGATTTATTCCCCAAGCTGGATGTGTGCCCTGCTCAGCTCACAGGTCCTTCCATCCCCTAATTCTTCCTTACTCTCACTCCAAGTGACAAGAGCAGCATCAAGGCTAGAGAGCATCACCCCTCACATCTCTGGGGTGGATCTGATGGCAACTTTCAAGATCACCCCTTCAAAAAAAAATATTGAAATGGGGTTTATTCCTCAAAGCTCACAGCCCACTATTCCTGGGGAGATCCCAACAGGAATAACATTTTTCTGCAGGTGTTGTGGGAGGAGAGAGGCTTTACAGACGTCTGGGGCATACAGAAGCCCTTTTCAGCCCATTTTCCCTTTGACCACAAAACAGTAGTTGATGCAGAAAAAAGAATGCATTTGAAGTGGGATTCAGCCTCTATTTTTGCAGACTTTTAGGGAGACAAATAACTTATTTAACTAAGATACAAATAACTTATTTAACCAAAATGCCACTTCTGGCTCTAAAGCGGACCCAGTGTCCCAGTTTTTCTGGGGTTTTTTTGCAAATACACTCTGTACCTTGAACTGCATGAGAAATCCCTTTTGGATTCTTGCAGGCTCAGAGAAAAGCTGGTTTAAGATAAAGGAGAATTGTTTTTTAGCAGCTGGGCACATATCTCTGTGCAAAGCATGAAAAACAGGCTTAACATGCAGCTTGATCAAGGACACCAATTAAAAAGTAAACAGCAGCAGGTGCTCTGGGAAGACAGGCTTGGCTGGATATTTTCTTTTTTTCCTTTTAGTTCTCATGATAAAACAATTTGTCTTTAAGTTTCTTTTCCCTACGTTTATTATCATTTAAGGGAGAAGTTGTCCAGATAAATCCCAGAGCCCTGATGTCTCATCTTCTCATGTAAAAGAATGGTAGTTTCTGTAAGAATCTACATCCTGGATAGAAACAGGAGAAAAAAATATTTTTCAGTCACCTAAATTTTTGAATAAAATTTTGAATTAAAAAATAGTTTTCAATCACCTAAAATTTTGAATAAATATGGTTTGAGGAGTCAGACATGCAGCTATTTAATGACATTACTGGCATATTTTCCTGGCCAACTTTATTCTGAAACAAATATGTTCTGTTTGAATTTAGATACACTATAATAAATCCTACCCTCATTTTATCAGAAAAAAAAATCAAATCTTGAGCAAAGATTAGAGCAATGTGAATAAGGAAAAAAATCCAGGGATCCCTTAAAACATTCCAGTGCTGCTGAAATGGTTTCACCGATGGTTTTGTGCAATTCTGGTGAGATGATGCTTGGCAGCAAATGTCACTGAAGCAAATTTGGGGGTTTTTCCTGCATTAGCCTTTGTTACCTGGTGCATTATTTGATTAACACTTTTAAAAGCTCTTGGTAACTTCTGTGAGCCCAAGAGGCTCAGGTGAGGTGAAGCTCACCCCTCTGAGTGAGGGGGTCACTGCTGGGGGCTGGTTCAAGGCTGGTTCTCTTGGCTGCTGTTGGAGATGTCTCTGCCACACTCACAGCCTCCTTTTCTCCTTTCCCCAGTTGATGTTTTGCCTCCAAAGACCACGCAGACACCAGTGTCCAAAAAGCCTCCGCCGCGCACAACCAAAAGGAAAGCTGCCAGCAGGGAAGGTATGGCACTGTGCCAGCTCCTGGAAAAAAGGGCTTTGCTGAGCTCCTGGGTCCTCAGGGCTCAGCTGGGTTTGTCCTGGGGTGGGGCCACCACAGGGTCACCCTGCAGGAGCGGCTGTCTGGGTGCACATGGACACACCGCTCTGGACAGACTTCTGCCTCTAGGAGGGATTCCCTGGCACATCCACAGGTTTAGGGGCAGGATGGATTTCAGTTTAGGGTCTCATGACCTCAGAGTCAAGTTCCCTGCAGTGCCTTTTTCACCGTGAGGGGGACTGAGCACCAGAACAGGCTGTCCAGAAAGGTTGTGGAGTCTCCCTTGTCACAGACAACTTTCATGAAAAATCCTTTCCTCGGGATTTTTCCTTCTGAGAACCTGAGAGGCCTCAGGAACAAAATGTAAATATTGATTATCTGCTGCTGTGGAATGCAACAGGTAGATCTGTGATTAATCCATGTAAGATGTTTGTAATTAATGGCCAATCACAGCCCAGCTGGCTTAGACACAGAGCCCGAGCCACAAACCTTTGTTATCATTCTTTGCTATTCTATTCTTAGCTAGCCTCCTGATGAAACCTTTTCTTCTATTTTAGTATAGTTTTAATGTAATATATACCATAAAATAATAAATCAGCCTTCTGAAACATGGAGTCAAATCCTTGTCTCTTCCCCAATCTAAGAACCCCTGTGAACACCATCACACCCCTTATCAAAAATATGCAAAAGCCACCTGGACACAGTCCTGTGCCCTGTGCTCTGGGATGACCCTGCTTGAGCAGGGAGGTTGGCCCAGGTGACCCATTGTGCTCTCTTCCAGCTTTACCCATTCTGTGGTTGTGTGGTGCATCCTTCAAAGGTTACCCCAGCGTGATGGTCACATCCTCACCACCCCTCTGAGTGCCTTGCTTTCCTCCCTTCCCCAGCCCCAAGGCTGCTGGGGCAGGGTGGTGCCAGGTGCTGAGTGCTCTCCTGTCCCCAGGTCCCTGCAGTCCCCTGGTCTGGATCCCTCTGGCTGCTGCTGTCCTGCTGCTGCTGCTGAGCCTGGTGCCCACCGCCTACTGCCTGCACCGTGAGTTTGCTGCCACCACCCTGAGGGGCCAGCCCTGGCACAGCCCAGGAGGGCACGGACAGCTGGGAGAGGGGCCAGCACTGATGGACACTGTCTCTTGTCTCTTGTCTCTTCCCAGGTCTGCGGCGGAGGCTGCGGCTTCGCATCCACAGGCAGTAATTCCCCGTAAATCCCAGTAAATTCCCAGTAATTCCCAGTAAATCCCACTGCCCTCCCTGCCTCAGACAGACAGGAAGAAGCCACGGACCCTCCCCTGCAGGAGCCTGAGCATGGCCAGGAAGGACCTGGCAGGGGACAGATGCGAGCTTGTACCACAAAACAGACATTTCTTTCCTGCATGACTTCAACATTCTCCTGGACACAACCCTGGCAAAAGGACCAGGCTGGATTCTGCAGCATCCTGAGCACTTCCCAAAGGACACTGAGCAGGGCAAATGCCACGGCTGGCTCTGCACAGGGGAAAGGGGCTGGTACCAAAGTGTAGCCACATTTCTCTTCACAGAGAAAAGCAAGGCACAATTCTTCCCAAGAATATTTCTGGGTTTCATGTTTTCTGAACATCAGAGAAAGAAAACACAATTCTTATCCTATTTGCTGTGCCTGTGTTTCTGCAAAAGTGGAATGCAAAATGGAGATTGTTTACCCAGAGTGATGGAGTTTTGTTTCCTTGGCCTAGCAGGGCCAAGTGTGTATGTTTGTGTCAGGACTGTGGGCTGACAGCCACGAGATTCTGGGCAGTTGAGTGCTTGGCAGATTCAGTTTAGATGTAATGTAATATAGTGTAATAAAATATAGAATAAGATAGTATAATAAAGTAATTAATGAGCCTTCTGATAAGATGGAGTCAGATGCATCATTCTCTCCCTCATCAGGGGCAAAAATATCCACGATACCAAAAGAACTCAGATGGGCTGGAAAGCTGTGACAAAGCTCCTTGGCACTCCTCTCCACAGCACAAAGGTGCTTTTTTAGCTCCTGTTAATACTGATTGATAAAAATCTGGTAATGAACACTTTGAGGGCAACCAGCAGGGATGGGGCAGAGGCAACCTTAAAGATTCTGTGCAGGTTTATTCAATACCAAAAGTGAAAATATCACTCAGTTATTCTGCAGGCTGGTGTCTTTTGGTCCACACAGTTGTGTGGCAAGCAAGGAACCATGGCCTCCAGCCAGGAAAGAGTTAAAGCATTGCAAAATCTCCAGGATGAGCAGATCTGGGAGGGTGTTTTCTCCCATGGGAGACTGCAAACAGCCAGGGCTGGGAGAGGAAAACCAGACAAAGCCATGCACACTAGGCCAAACACTTGGCACAGCCTGAAGGTCAGCACCACCTCTGAGAGCAGAGGCCCCCAGGGGCTGGCCCTGAGCCCAGCATGGCCAGTGGGAGCTGCCCTGAGGGATGCCTGGGGGTGCTGAGCCCCAGGTGACGACCCTCCTGTGCTCTGAACCCTGTGTGACACCCCTGTGTGACACCCCTGTGTGACACCCCTGTGCCCTGAACCCTGTGTGACACCCCCGTATGACACCCCTGTGTGACACCCCTGTGTGATACCCCTGTGCCCTGAACCCTGTGTGACACCCCTGTGTGACACCCCTGTGTGATACCCCTGTGCCCTGAACCCTGTGTGACACCCCTGTGTGACACCCCTGTGTGACACCCCTGTGTCCTGAACCCTGTGTGACACCCCTGTGTGACACCCCTGTGTGACACCCCTGTGTCCTGAACCCTGAGTGCCACCCCTGTGTGACACCCGTGTGTGACACCCCTGTGCCCTGAACCCTGTGTGATACCCCTGTGCCCTGAACCCTGAGTGACACCCCTGTGTGACACCCCTGTGTGACACCCGTGTGTGACACCCCTGTGCCCTGAACCCTGTGTGACACCCCTGTGTGACACCCCTGTGTGACACCCCTGTGCCCTGAACCCTGTGTGACACCCCTGTGTGACACCCCTGTGCCCTGAACCCTGAGTGACACCCCTGTGTGACACCCCTGTGTGACACCCCTGTGTGACACCCCTGTGCCCTGAACCCTGTGTGACACCCCTGTGCCCTGAACCCTGAGTGACACCCCTGTGTGACACCCCTGTGTGACACCCCTGTGCCCTGAACCCTGTGTGACACCCCTGTGTGACACCCCTGTGTGACACCCCTGTGCCCTAAACCCTGAGTGCCACCCCTGTGTGACACCCCTGTGTGACACCCCTGTGCCCTGAACCCTGTGTGACACCCCTGAGTGACACCCCTGTGCCCTGAGCCCTGTGTGACACCCCTGTGTGACACTCCCGTGTGACAGCCCTGTGTGACACCCCTGTGCCCTGAGCCCTGTGTGACACCCCTGTGTGACACTCCCGTGTGACACCCCTGTGTGACACCCCTGCATGCTGAGCCCCAAGCAATGCCCATGGGTGCTGAGCCTTGAGGGATGCCAGAAGCAGGGAAGTCTCCCCAGGGATGGCTGCAAGGCTCAGCTACTGCCCAGGGTGCCAAGGCAGTTCTGGAAGTTTGGCATCCTGCTGGGCACAGGCAGTGAGCACTCACTCTTAAACGCACCCCCAGCCCCACATCTGCTCACACACAGGCACCAGCCCTGTGTCAGCTCCTGGGAGAGCAAGGGGAAGGTGGTACAGAGTCCCCAGGGCTGGGGCTAACACAGTCTTGGGATGAGATTTTGGGTGAAAGTATCACAGTGGCACAGCAGCACCACTGTGGCCTTCCCTTCCCTCCCCTCCCAGCCACAGGTGCTGCTGCTTTCCTCTCTAATACTGAATTTTCTGTAGAGCTTGGTCTCAAGCCCAGCTGTTGGTGCTTCCCCTAAATGATGCAGTGGATAAATAAAGCTGGCAGTGGATCGTGCTGAGCCAGCTTTGCCAGGCTGTGATACTCACCCAAGCTCTCAGGCCAGCCAGCTGTGGGGACACCACAGATCCCACCCCAGGTGCAGCAGGGAGGGGACCCTGAGCATCTCTGACCCCCACACATCACCATTTATCCTCTGGAAGAGCTCAGATTAACTAAAACCATCATTTTCCTGCCCTGCAAGTAGTGAGCACAGCTTTGCCTCAGAAAGGCATGTACATTTTTCATAACAGCTGTAAGAAAACCCCTTTGAAACTTCCCATGAGCAGAGGTTTATTTTTAAAAAAGCAGGGGCTTTCCCTCTGCCTGCAGCTGCTTTTGAAATCCCAGCTCCCTTTCTCACTCTTGAGGTGTCCTGACCTCACTGCCCACACCTTGCTCAGCTCTCCCATGGCCAAGCAGCAAATCCAGGCTGCACAGCCCAGCCCTCCTCTGCCTCAGGAAGGTGAGCAGCCTCGGGATAACCCTGCCCAGTCACTCCTGCTCCTTCTTCTCCACACTCAGGACATCCTCACAGTGTCAGACCTTGACTGAGACCCCTGCCCAGGACAGACTTCAGTCACTTATCCCAACTCCAACAACACAAGCACAAAGGAGAGGGATTTATTCCTTGGCTCTCTGCTCACCCACAGCAAAGAATTTGCTCGATGTCTGAATTCCCCAATTAGTCTTCACTTTTCCTTTGTATTTAGGAGGAAACAAAACCAAAACCAACGACAAAAACAACAAAACCACCCCAAAAATAACAACCCAAAACCCACCCAGACTCTCCATCACCTGTGTGCAGTGAAAACAGGAGGGGACAGTGACAAAGATGTTGTCTGGCCTGTTGAAACACAGATCTGGGCAGTTTACCTGTAGAAATTATGAAAAAATAACAGTAATTTCTATAATCATCAATAGAGGGCTTTAGACAGTAAAACTGGGAGAGATTTTAGCAGCAGGTTTCACGATTGTGAGAGCTGATAGATAAAAATAGATTCACATTTTGTAGACCTTTTTCCCCCAGAGCATAAATAAGCACAAAACAGAAACACCAATGCAAAGATGCTGAGAAAATTATCCCAATTCCCTGATATCCCAATTCCTGCAGCTTCTTAGCTGAGACACAGTGATGATGCCAGCCAAGGGTCAGGGATGCTAAGTTCTGTTGTGGCACGACATTTCCAACTTGAAAATGAATGGGAAAGTGTTTCTGTCCCTCTCTGTAATATCATGATCCCTGGATCCATGGAGAGACAGAGATACAGGTGACAGCTTTGTCCATCACAGTGTCACACATGCCACCATGTCCTGGCACATGAGGGTCCCTAATTCATTCCTTGGCTCCTTCCAGTGATGGATCAGCCTTCTCCTGTGTCCCACTGTCACCATCCTGCCTGCAGCAAGGAGCAGCCATACCTAGAAGGAAAAATAACAGGATTTTATAGATATAACCCAAATATCTTGCCTCAAATGTAAATAAACTATTTCCTCTTAAATGACAAAAGGAGACACCACCAAATTTGGACAAAGAGAAAAGGACAAGAAGGGTTTTGCAGATGTATGGGTTCAAGAAAAAAAAAATTCACCTATGTTGTGCTCATCCCCACAAATCATTGGGCAAGCAATTGTAAAAGAGATCAAAAATTATATGTTGCAATAGTCTGGTTTATTATTACTATTATTTCTTTTATATTTTATAGTATATATTATATATTTTATATAGAACATGTTATAGAACAGATATTCTATATAGAATATAGAATATATAGACCATATACAAAGAATATATAGAATTCATATTCTATATTATAAAACTATAATCCAGTCATTCTCTCAATGAACAGTGCAGATCTTGAAACCATTAAAATATTCAAAGGATATTTTAGGATATTATATTTAGGATATAGATACAGAGCAGAAGCACAGGCACTTCAGGCATTACAGTAGTCTTCATGGTTTTATTACAATTCTCTAAATGCATTTTTTAAAAATTGCCAGTCTTTACAGAATAGCTCAGTTGTTAATCTAATACTGGAAGTGCTCAGTATTTCTTTTTTTCTTTTGAACTGCTCAGTCATTTTTATGTGGGTGGTCTGTGTTTTTATGATACAGAAAAGCAAACCAAATCAGGTGCAGTTAAAAACATTCAGCTGAAAGCAAATTATTGACAGAAGAGTAAAGTTATCTCTGAGTTTAAAGCTCCTAATATATAAAAAACAATTTTTCAGTTAGAAACTGCTGGGTAAGGCACAGTAACGGAGAAAGGCTGAATAACGCCTCTATTAAATTATTCAACTTGAAATCTGTGCCAAAAAAAAAGGAGATACTTTATCCATGGGTGCTCTTTAAATTCCTTCAGATTTATCATCACCCAGAACAGCTCCATGCACTGCAGCTGTTTATTAAATATGTTGTCCTGGCAGGGGAAATGGATTCACACCAGGACTTCAAATCATTCAGGTCAGATCTGTTAAGTGGGAATTTCTAAATGTCTTTTTCTGTCACTGTATAAAATCAAAAAACCCTCTAGGAATAAAGAAACTACCTCCTGGTAGCATTAGTACTTTTTGCCTCTATTTTCTTGGACTTCAATAAGCCAAAAATAGCAATGTGTTAAATTTCTGGCTTATATAAACAAGAAATTGTTTTTTTTTAATATATGATTCTAATATTGTTTAATATAATTTCTGTATATTGAAGTATATATTATTTGCTGAAATAACAAGTACTTGTGTATATCAATATACCCATAATGAGTGCACTCAGGGTGAGATCTGCAGCTTCTGTGGGATTACAGATATTACATTATATATATTATATATTGTATATATTACGTTATTATAACAAATATATGTTATTCCAGCATTCATTTAAGCAGAACCCATATTGGACCAAGTCAAAAATGAATTTTATAAGGTTTGTATTTTGCTCCTCCACTACTTTGCTATGAGAAAGGTTAATTGGAGTTCATACACCAGAGGTTCTTCCACCTGAAGCAAAACTCTCCCATGTTTTAAATGTTTGCAAGATGACAGAAGCCTTTAACATTCCTCCCTTAGGCATTTGTGTTTTTCTACTAAAGTTCAACTTCTCATTTAGCCTGTAAGATGCACATGTGCCTGAAAGGGGGCTGCATCACACTTTTAAGAAAGAGAGAATCATTATTGCTATTTACACTTTCTGATCTAGGTAATAAATGAAAACCAGATATGAAACACTCCAAAAAAACACCCCAGTGATGACATCAAGCTCAATCTTTTCTCTGCCAGGCACAACAGCTCTAAGTGCTGTTGCAACAGGGATCTCACGCAGAAAAATTATTTAGTTTATTTAATTAAAACCCCCAAATCCCTAAGATGAATGGCTCAGCTGGAAGTCAATAAGCAAAGGAAACTTGTTCAGATGGCAAAGCCAGAGGTGTTTGTGAGGGTCCCCAGGATGAGGTGAGAGATGAGAATCTGACTCCATGTTCTCAGAAGGCTGATTTATATTATGTTATGTTATGTTATGTTATGTTATATTAGCTATACTAAAACTATGCTAAAGAGAAGGATACAGACAGAAGGCTTAACAAGAATGAATAATAAAAACTTGTGACACTCCTCAGAGTCCAACACAGCTGGATGTGATTGATCATTAATTAAAAACAATTCACATGGAACCAATCAAAGATGCACCTGTTGGTAAGCAATGTCCAAACCACATTCCAAAGCAGCAAACACAGGAGAAGCAAATCAGATAATTCTTGTTTTCATTCTTTTCTGAGGCTTCTCAGCTTCCCAGGAGAAGAAATCCTGGCAAAGAGGATTTTTCAGAAAATATCATGGTGACAAAAGCCCTCTCCATGCTCTCCCTAAAGCTCCTTGGATTGGAGGGAGCTCTCAGGCCCCCAGGTTGATACAGCCACCTCAAATTTTGTCTCCTTGGCCCTTTTTGGCCCCAGCAATGAGTCAGGGCTAGGTTTTGTCTTGCCCAGGACTGAGTCTCTCCATCAGGCAGCAAAAAAAATTGATCCTGGAGAAATATGGAGAAGTTTTGCAATACTGATTTTATTCCCAAGGGCTTGAGCTTTGCTGAGAAACACCAAAAAATTCTGGAATTCCCTCTGCAGAGCACTGGGAGCAATGGACACCTCCAAAGAAAAGCCAGGACAAGAGGAAATGGTTTGAAGTTGTGCCAGGGGAGTTTCAGATCAGATATGAGGAAAAATTTCTTCACTGAAAGAAGTGAAGGAATGTGGAAGGAGTGGTGGAGTCCCCATCCCTGGAGGGGTTTAAAAGACATGTAGATGTGGCACTTGGGGACATGCTTTGGTGGTGGCCTTGGCAGTGCTGGGCCAAGGATTAGACTCAATGACATTAAAGTTCTTCTCCAGCCTAAACAACTCTGAGATTCTGTGCTGAGCCCATCCCCAGGCTGGTGCCAAGCACCACGGGCACCCTGCCAGTGCCAGCCCCTCCTCAGTGCCCAGAGCAGCCAGCCTGACCCTGCTCCAGATGCAAACCACGCTGGCTTTGCTGCTCAGAGCATCCAGCCAGGAGGCCAGGCTCCAAAGTCTGGTGTGCAACCACCCTCCTTCCCTTCAGCAGGCCCCAAAGTCTGGTGTGCAACCACCCTCCTTCCCTTCAGCAGGCCTCAAAATCGGGTGTGCAAACAACCCCCCCTCAGCAGGCCCCAAAATCTGGTGAGCAGCCTCCCTCCTTCCCCTCAGCAGGCCCCAAAATCGGGTGTGCAAACACCCTCTCCTCAGCAGGCACCAAAATCTGGGGTGCAGCCACCCTCCTTCCCCTCAGGGCTCAGCAGGGAGGAAGGCTGTGGCTTCGGAGACGTCTCTGTGCCCAGAGCTGGGTGTTGATCTCACTCAGCACACATCCTGCTGGGCTGTGGGCTCTGCAGGCACCATGACATGCACACAAACCTTCCTGCTGGGCTCTGGGCTCTGCAGGCACCATGACATGCACACAAACCCTTCCTGCTGGGCTGTGGCTGTGCAGGCACCATGACATGCACACAAACCCTTCCTGCTGGGCTGTGCTCTGCAGGTACCACGACATGCACACAAACCCTTCCTGCTGGGCTGTGGCTGTGCAGGCACCATGACATGCACACAAACCCTTCCTGCTGGGCTCTGCAGGCACCATGACATGCACACAAACCCTTCCTGCTGGGCTGTGCTCTGCAGGCACCATGACATGCACACAAACCCTTCCTGCTGGGCTGTGGGCTCTGCAGGTACCACGACATGCACACAAACCCTTCCTGCTGGGCTCTGGGCCCTGCAGGCACCATGACATGCACACAAACCCTTCCTGCTGGGCTCTGCAGGCACCATGACATGCACACAAACCCTTCCTGCTGGGCTGTGGGCTCTGCAGGCACCATGACATGCACACAAACCCTTCCTGCTGGGCTCTGCAGGCACCATGAAATGCTGCACAAACCCTTCCTGCTGGGCTCTGGGGACAGGCACAGCATTCTCAGAGGTGCATGCTGCTCTTCCACATGGCAGCACCACAGCTGAGGGCCACCACAGCACAGAACCAGAGAATCATTTCAGTTGGGAATTACCTCCAAGATCATCAAGTCCAATCTTTGACCCAATGCCTCAATGCCAAAGTGCAATGTCTGCTTGTTTTTTGAGCACTCCCGGTGATGGTGACTCCACCACTGCCCTGGGCAGCCTGTTCCTGTTCTTAGCCTTCAGTGAGGAAATTTTTCCTAATATCCAACTGAACCTCCTCTGGCTCAACCTGAGGCCAGCTCCCCTTGTTCTGTCAATATCTGACCCCTCTTCAGGCACAGCAGGGATGAGATTCTGAGTTCTGGGGACTCCTGGCCTGAAGAACTGCTGCCATTCTTCAACAAAGCCCAAGTGCAATCATCCAGCACAAGCACGAGGTAAGCTCACTGCCGGATGCCTTAGGGAGAGCTGGGCTGCACTGATGCCCAATTTCATGGGCTTCAAAACATGATGCCTTAACATCAACACTGAATGCAAAATTCAAGTTAGGGTATTTCCTACCAGTCACTTAAAAAAAAATTGACATGAAATTTTCCTGGGGGCTGGGATTGTATATTCCTGCCCTGAGCAATGAGCTGCAAATGACATTCCTGTTATTAAAGTACATGTCTCAAGTCACCTGGATGCAGGAGGAAATGAGTCAGAGCAGTGGTGGAACAGCCATTGCTATAATTGATGCCTTTCCTCAGGTCCTTTCATTTTGATCTGGCACCCATCACTGTCATAGCCAGGATAATTTTGACACAATTAAAAACATGGGTCACATCCCCCTGTGCAGAGCCCAAGGTGACATGCCCAAGGAAATGCCAGAAGATGCCTCTGTGCAAATTCTCCTGGTCCCCAAATTTGGGCAATCCTTACTTTCCTAAAGCTGGAACACAAACTGAGGTGGTTGCCCAGGGTCAAACATCTTTGCTGGCCATTATCCCTTTTCCAAGAGGGATAAATGTTCTCCTGAAAAACCACAGGATCTGTTGTTGGGATAATTGTCCTTGTGCAGGGTGAACAGCTAAGGAAGATTAAAGTGCCCAGCATTAAAGAATGAGATAATTGGAAAATTAATAGCATTTCAGAGGAAATGAATGTGGGGTTTTGTAACAAATGGCTTCCTTAAAATGACACATTGTAATGAGATCTCACATTTAAGAATATAAAAATGACAGGTTTGGTTCAAAGCAAAGGTTCCTGCAGACAACCATCCTGTCTCCAGCACTGGCTGTGAGCACATGGCTAAGTAATAATGACAAGAAAATCGCATATGACACTCTCCCTTAATGTTCAGTGTATTTTTAACTAACTAGATTTCCTGAGCCTGTTGCTGTCTATGAGTAACCCACAATGAGCCTCTCTCCCAAGCATTTGTCCAGGCCCTGCATCCACAGTGTCCTTTGTCAGGGACATCCCAGGGTGAAGGAATTATTTTGCTTTCAGCCTCATCCAGCATCAGCTTCACCTGCTGCCCCTTCCTTTCTGTATTGAAAAAAGCAGGAAATATTCTCCACTCCTTCCCAGCCACTCCTTACCCTGGAGACCTTTAGTGTAAATCCATTTAAATCAGCTTTTCAGGGTAAAGAGTCCTAGCTTGACACACAAAATCCATCCCAGACCTCTGACCCCACATTTTGTTCTGCTCTGAACCTTCTCTTGCTCTACTATTCTTATTTGAGTCCCCTCTGTGAGATGAGGGGTGAGAGGAACACAGCATTCAGGATTTATGCAGTGCATTGGGCCATGCCTTGGCTGTGGTCCATTGGACCACACAATGGCAAAGCTGTGCTCTCTGGTTTAAATCTAATTTCCTTCCTACCTGCTGACATCCAATTTGCTTCTCCTGCTGGGAAAAGAGCTGGTATTCCCATGGTAGTACCCGTCTTAACCCAAATTTTATAACCAAGACTGGACTGATTTTCCTTTCATGCAACGCTTCACAACAACCTACTCCAAATTTCACCTTCCCCTGCATTGCCCACTCTCTATAAAATCCTTCTGCAGTTCTGTATTTGCAACACATAAATGAAAACAAATTAATGTGCATAAAAATAAAGTTTGCAGGATTTGTTTAGACATGATTTGCCATTTGCCCTCTGAGCCCAACACTCACAATCAGGGAGTGCAGTGGTGCCTGCAGGAGAACAGGCATGGGAAGAACAATCACACTCTTCTCTTGCAGTGCTGTTAAAAGTGAACTCAACACCAAATCCAGTTTGTGTTGTTGATGTAGGAGAGCATTAAACCAGCTGCTGCTTTTTGATGCCACCATCCCTCCCACCCTGCCCCTTTTGTACAGGGTGTTGTGGCTTAGGACTGCATCTTACAGGTCTAAATCAACAGAGGGGGTTGGGGTTTTTTCAAATAAATGCAAAATTGAGAAGAAATAATCTGTACAAGCTAGCGAACATTATTAATAGGACCACAAAATGGATGAAGCAAGTTGTCTCCAGCAAGCCATTGGTTTCCATCCTGCCAGCAGGAGAGGTGGAGAACAGAAGTGGGAACCTTTCTTCCATTTCCATTAGCTGTGACCTGCTGTGGAAATTAGTTCCCTTTCAAAGACTTTAACAGTAAAGATGCACAGCAATACCCTGCTCTGGGAAAGTCCTCCTGCACCACATAAATGGACCCAGAAACTCCCTGAGGGATCTCCACCAGGATTTCCTGCCCAGGGTGGCTGGGGAAGAAGGTCAGTGTGCAGCAAAGGAGACCAGACATGACAAGACTCTGGATTGGTGACAACAGAAGACATCAGCTGTGGGGATTGCACCAAGGCTGTGAGAGCCTGGAAAGGAGCTGGACTCAGAGGACAACAATCAAACAGTGCCTTGAACCCCGCAGAAATGTGATTGTGAGAACTGGAAATGAGAAAATGAGACCAGTTCATCTACTTGAACAGTTCAGACAAAAAAAAACCAAACATATATATATATATATATATATATATATATATATATATATATATATATATATATATATGTTAGAGCCAGTCAGAAAATTTACCTTTTCTTGAGTCTATATATAGACTTAGAAAAACATAAGGTTCTTTTTTAATTCTAGTTTGAATCTGTGGTATTTAGATTAAAGAGGCAGAAAAACCAGCCTGCCCACTGTTAACTGGAGCTGGGGCACTGGCAGAGTACATTGTCACCAGCCCCCAAAAGATACCACCACAAATTGCTGATTTACTGAATGCCAGCACAAATGAGCTCTGCAGCATCAAGAGAGGAAGTTTCCCACAAGGAAAACTCACAACACATCCAGGTCTCCTATCAAACTTTCATCTGAGGTACCAACAAGCCTGGAGATTGTGGAGAGTTTCCACCCTGTGGTCAGTTAAAGGCTGCTCCAAGGAGAGGTGAGAGCACAGGAGGGTTTGTGGTTTGCATTCTGGATTTTAAGGTAAGTGACGTGCACACAGAGCACCCAGAGCAGTGGGCAGCACTGGCCACCAAACTGGAAACACTGGCTGCAGAGGAAAAACAGCATGAGTGCCTGGCTGGTGGCTGGTGCACTTGACATTCTGCAAAGCCCTTTGAGTGCTGCAGCTTTGCAAAGAAAGGGGGGCAGCAAGGGGCTCACAAACCACAGCTTCACACCGGAAAAGCTGCGTGCTACAGCCTCAACAGGGTCTTTTTCCCTTTGTTCAAAAAACAATGCTGGTAACTTGCCACTAAATTTTGAGGTCTTCATTGAAACTTTCCATTCTTGGTTATGAAAATGGAATGGAAAAATTTAATGCAATCCTCCAAGGGTTAGGAGCAGGAAGAGTCAGAGGTGCTGTGGAAAAATCTGGTGTCACCCCTCAGCTGGTATCACTGACCCCTCACAGGGATCCAAGAGCATCTGCTCATCCTCAGGATGGTGGCATCACTGCCTGGCAGTGGGATGTCCTTGTGGAGCACTAGGAGATGCCACGGGCAGCAGAACAATGGGCACAGTCATTGCGGTGCTCCTTTGGTGCTCACCGACCACGGCAGCGCCACTGCCACGTCCCAGAGGAGCTCCAGCCTCTCAACACTGGGGCACATCCAGGCAGTGTCTGCTATGGCTGGCTCTGAGAAACTGGAGAGTTCTTACCTCTTGAAAAAGCCCCTGAGAGCTTTCCACAAAATCAAACATATCCAAAGCTCAGCATGTTCTGGTGCCTCAGCTCCCTCTTGTTTCCCGTTCCTTCTCTGTCAAATGGATGTAAGGAAACAGAGAAAATGAATTCTAAATTCACCTCCTGCTAGCCCTGATCAAAACCAGGTGAATCCTTGTTACTCTTCTCATCCTGCATGATTTTGTCTCTTGTCTCCTTGCTCCTGTCTTTCACTAATTATTTGACATTAATTAAATAGAGATCTAAGCTGGCCCTAGTATATAAATATAAACCTCAGTCATAAGCAACTTAGGTTGGAGTGCAAAGGAATAAGAGCCCTGTAACCTTAGCTGTGAGTAAAATAAAACTTATATGTAGGTTTGGGAGAAAAAAGAAATTACTTCTCCTTTCTAATCAACCTGTCTGGTCTCCTGGCTTCTCTTATATGATGCTCTGCAGAGGTAACTGGTTGAGTATTTTTTGTTTTTCCTTAGTCATATCATACTAGTGACCCTACAACAGAATTTACTAACTAAATTACTAATAAAACAATGCTGGTGTTCATTGATTTGGCTTAGGTGCTCAAACAGTGACAGCCCATTCTAAAATCCTGTATAGAGGACAAACAGGCAAACCAGAACATAAAAAAATCAAGGAGATTCTTTAATTAATCTGATTTCCCACCTTCTCCCCCCAGTTTTAGAGTTGGTCATCAGTATTAAACTTACATTAACCAATCTAAATTATTTATATAAGTGTTGATTTTAAACCAGAGCTTTTTTCCTAGAGATCCTGTTTGTGTTCTGGAACTTTTCCTAATCAAATGATTGTCACTGCAACTTTATTTTTTCTTCTTTGTCGCTATGCAAAATAGAAATAGCTTTGTACTACACAACACCTTATCACAGAAATCAGTAAAAAAGCAATGTGTGCCAGCCCTCCTGCAGCCATATCTCCCAGTGACAATAAGGTTTTGCCTTGTCTTTATAGGATATATTCATTAGCAGGGGAAAAGGTGGCCTTGCCTGGAAATCAGCTCAGTCTGTGAGCAAAGAGGACTGAGATCAAGAACACCTCCACACAGAGGAGAGGAATATCTGGGCACCACTTTGGTACCCTGGGCTGATTCATGTAAAATTTACTGCTTGTCACAGACAAGAAAGAAATGAGATATCCCTGTTAAGAAAGGCAGCAGCCCTTCCTGGATGAGCCTGTAAATGCACAGGTTCTCCCAGCACATGCAGCAGCACATCTCGAGGACACGCACTGCGCGCTCACTGCAGCACAGTGAGAACCCAGAACTGACGACATTTTTGTCCCATCCTCATTGGCCAGCACGTTCATTTCCATTTTACTTTTATTTGCTTTATTTAAGGTAGACAATACAAGCCTCCCAGCCTAACAAAAGCATGAATTTCACATATCTCAGCAGGCCTAACATGAGCTTTCTTCACTCACCAACATAGAAGACCAGAGAAGTAAACCCAGTTCCTAAATTGTTTTCAGTGATTCAGCTCTGAGCCCCAACAGAAATGGCATCAAACTCAGCAGCACCTACTTTCTGACAGATCCAGGTAAAAGGGGCTTTCTTTGCAGAGGGGTAATGGAAAAAAAATAGAAAAAAAATGAACAGGAAAGCCAGGAAGAAAGAAAGAAATCAGACACCAGCCCAGCCCCTTGCAGGCTGGTGAAATTGCTGTTACTGTGTGTTTTTAAAGCTCAAGGAAGCATCACCCATCCCTATGTGCCAGTGGTGACCTGGAGGCAGCAGCAAGGGCCATTGAGGCACACAAGGGGATTTTTTTGGCAGAGAGGAAACACTTGTGGTGAGAGAAGAGAACCACAAGTTGGTAAAACAAACAAAATGCAAAGCACATGCTGGACATTGGGTTCTCACACGAAGTTTCTGCTCACAGACCACCTGCCCTGCACGAAGAGTTTTGAAATTACAAGGAAGAATTAAACAAAGCAGAATTGCAGAGACAACAATCAGGTACCTGAAGGACCCAGCTGTGTGCTTGGAGATGAATGATCTGTGTCTCTGTGCCATGAAACACCTGTGTCCCACTTGCTGGGTGACAAAAACAGTCTGGGCTCTGCCATCCACGTGAGACCCCTTGAGTGTGCTAAGGAGGAGGCAGAATCCCTGCCAAGAAGAGCAAAGTGCAGCCTGCACCAAAAGCATGGGACTCATCCATAACTCCTGCAGAGCTGGAGCTGCTGTGGGTCCCCAGGGGGCTGGGGAGAGCAGCCTGTGCTGGCTGGTCCTACCTCAGCCATGAGCAGCACCACTGGATCTCCAGGGAACGCATCCAGGAGAAAACCTTGAGGCACCATTAAGAACTGATAAGGATGTATAAACTCTGGACAATTAATTTCTTCAGGAATCTTTTCAGTCCTCGTTACGCCGCAGATGCCGAGCATCACCTCCCTACCCAAGAGGGTCCTGGTGACATCACATCCTCCCCAAAGAGTGACACAGCCTCCCAAGCCAAGTGACAGAGATCTTCTCAGCTGCTCTGCAGCAGCCCCAAGCACAGGCACCCCGGGGGAAGATGGACACGTCTCCTGCCCCGCTCCTGCTGCTCGCTCTGGGATTCTGTGAGTACGGACACGGGGCTGTGCAGCCCCTTCACCGGCAGGGACAAGGAAAACCTTTCTATTGAATCCAAGACACTGGGGTAAATGATTAAGGGGGTAAAATGCAAACCAAAAAGGCTGACTTGAGGTGCGCTCAGTGAGTTTGGAAGGAAGGGTGGCATCACCTCAGGCAGCAAAGGGCAGCCAGAGGGGCGGCTGCAGCACCACCTGCACTGGGAACGGAGATGGATCCAATGAGTGCTTCCAGAGGGGAGGGAGAAGGGTGGGAATAAAAAGGCTTTGCAAGAAGTGTAAATGGAGTCACTTCAGAGAAGCTGGGAAGGTGTAACGTCCCTGAGAAGACACTGGAAGGGCAGCACCCATCTCTCAAGCCCGGGATTGCTGAGCACCCTCCATGCACCCTCCCAGCAAGGACTCCAAGGAAACCTTCACATCCTCCACACAGTGAGGTCTTCCCTCTCCATTTGAACTTCCAGCACATAGAAAGGGAGGTTTCCTCAGAGAACCCTTTGACTCTTCCCAAGTGGTTCCAGCAGGGATTTCTCTCCTGCAGGCTGCCCTGGGATCTACAGCCAGAAACTTGAGATGAAGGTCAGGTCTCCCAAGGACATCGGGCAGCTCCGGGTGGGACAGAGGCTGGAGCTGGAGTGTCACACTGACAGGAGCCATGGGGCATCCTGGATCCGCCAGGACAGCAGTGGGACCCTTCACTTCATTGCCTTCATCAATTCCATGTCCCGGCTCACGTTTGAGGGGGGGCAGAGAACGTCCACACGCTTTGAGGCGAGCAAAGACAGCACGATCTATCGGCTGGCAGTGACATCTTTCACACCACGGGACCAGGGCAGCTATTTCTGTGTGATGAATCTCAACCAAATGCTGCACTTCAGCCCTGGCCAGCGAGCCTTCCTCCCAGGTCAGCAACACCTTCCCCAGCCTCACCCAGCCCTGCCAAAATGCCCAGCACCTCCTGCCCGTGCCCTTTGTAAGCACCATCCCTCCACAAACCCCATTTCCCTGCTGGCTTGCCCAGGGCATCCTGTGAGCAACCCCTGCTCCTCCTGCCACAGCCTCCCTGCTTCCCACCTCTCCTCCTGCCCAAAGGCAAACATCATTGGGCTGCATCTCCCCATGCCCATCTTCCCCACCCCAGCCATGGCTCTGAGGGGAGAGCATTAAAGCAAAGTCCAGCACCACCCTCTCCCTCCTCAGCACACGCAGCTCCCAAAAGCTCAGGGGGCTCAGGCTTTGTGGGGGTGGTGTCACAAAGTGAGAAACAAGCAGGCTGCAGCTCCCTCCCTTGGGTTTTGGGAGTCCCCGTCCAGGATGGGCTCTGTGAAGTTCTCCTGGAGCTGAACTCAGGAGCAACCGTGCCCTGGCAGGGGTAAGAGAGCAGAAAGGCTGGAGAAATCTGTTTTATTTATGTATTTCTGTACATGCTGAATTAACCCATTTCACTTACAGCCACCACCACAGTGGCACCCAGCACTCCAGCACCCACCACCCAGGGCAGCACCACTGAGGAGCCCAACCTCACAACTGCACACCCAGGTAACCTGAATGCAGGGAGGGAGAGGGGATGGGCTGCACCCTTGTTCACTGATGCCAAGGGGGATCCTGCAGATATTTTGGCATGAGGAGGGAGAGAGAAGATCCACAGAGCTTCTTTAAGAATTAAATTCCAATATTTCCTTCAACCTAAGAATGGCTAAATATGATGTAAAATGTTTGAGCATGCCTGGACACAGCAGGGATATGGGGAGGGAGGGGAGAGCCTTGTTGGCTGGAGCTGCTTTTAGCCTCCGCAGGAAACAGGAGAAAACTTTTGCCCACATCTCCTCCCTCGAGTCCCCAGGAAAACGCTGACACCAGAAGTGTCTTGAGCACTTGGTGGACATTCCATCTTCTCTCTTCCTGCAGAGGGAAGAATGCAGGGAGATCTGAATTTCTTCTGCCACACCTTCATCTGGGTGCCCTTGGCAGGTGCCTGCCTCCTGCTCCTGCTTGCCCTGGTGATCACCATCGTGCTGTGCCAACGTAAGGCTCCCCACACCCCTCTCCAGACCCATCCCCACACCCCTCTCCAGACCCATCCCCACACCCCTCTCCAGACCCATCCCTGTTCTGAGCCCACAGGGACGTGGATGTTCTGGCACTCTGGGGAGGCAGCTGAAAATCAGAACACAGCCAATGCAAGACAAGGAGCACTGCTAAAATCAGTGTCTGCATTTTAATCCTCATCACTAGGGTTAGGATGAGAAAGAATTATCAACTTAGAATCAGTCAGGAAATTATTTATGATGGAAAAGACTTTCAAGGAAGAAAAATAGATTAGAAAGAGACAGTACTTAACTCTACCAACTGTCTGGGCTTATCAATGGGTGTGTCAGAGGGTAAATTCCCCAGAGCCTGAAACATTCTGACCTAACAGAGTAAATCTGCTCCAGCACATGCTGAGAGTAGCATCTCAAGCTGGAACCAGATGAGAAACTTCATTACAATATGATCAGTGAAAAGCCCTCAGCTGCAGGTAATTTCTGCAGCAATTGCCAAGCCCTTCAGGACGGATTTTTACCTTAGTCTAAAATTAATGGCCGGGCCATAATTAAATAATTAAATAATCAAATAAAATAATTAAATAATTAATTTATTTGGCTTAATCTACCCCAATGTAACAACACAGAGGCTAGAATGGAGGAGAGCATTTTTACCTTGGGTGCACATGATGTGGCATCACTGCCCCTCACCTGCTGCAGAAATTATTGAGGGATTTTCAGCAATGCCCCAAAGTCACTGGAGACAGAAAACAGAACTAATTCACCCTCAGTGAATTCTCAGGCTGACCCTGCTGCTGCTACTCACCTCAAAGATTAATTCATGAAAATATTTAAGTGGATTACTGGGGTGACACGAGCTGCAGCACCTCTCCCTGGCATGGATTTCCTCAAAAATAGGCCTGGTTTATCTGTTATTAAAGATATCAGCTGCAGGGGAGCACCAGCCCTGCCTCACTGGAGTGTTTCTTTCATGAGCTGTCCCTTGGCACCTTTGAACTAAAACATTTTCTCTCTTTTCTTAGAAACCAGAAGACGAAGATGCAGGTGCAAGAGGTGAGTGACAGGCCCTGGCATTTTCCTCTTCAACTTGGCAACATCTCATCCCCAAGAGATAAAGGAGGCAGGTGCCAAAAAGCAACCTAAAAATGCTTCATCTGATAGAAGATGGCTGGGAGGAGCCTGAGCAATGACTTAAGGGCAAAAACAGAACAGAAGGTTCTCCTGTTCTCTGTTTTTGGTTTTGCTTGGGGTTTTTTATCTGTTTAGGTTTTTTCTTTGGTTTTACAACTATTAAGTCATTCAAATCATTGAGCTCTCACCCAGCAGCAGGTACAAAACAGAAGGACAGGAGGTGTTTGTGGCAGCCCAGAAGCTTTGTGCATCACCCAGTGCTCATAACTCACCACATTTCTGTGCGTCCAATGCACCATTCCCAGCTCGAGCTTGGGGGTGACCATATTCCATCCCTTCCCCAAACCATGGCTGCCTATTCAGATGTGCCCATGGTTCCCATGTAAGTTCCTGCACCCCAAATCCCCCTCTGCACCATGCTGCACCAGGGCTCCTGCCTCAGTTTCCCCCAGGCACTGAGGAGCAGCTGCTGCAGCCTCACAGGAAACACCAGTGCAGACAGGGATAGACTGAGGGGTAACCCAGTTTCTAGGGCACACAGGAACCTTTTCTTTATGCTTTCCCTCCTGCCTGCCCAGCTCACCCTGGGTGACCAGGAAAACACCATCAGAATGAGAATTGCAATGTCCTGGCTTGGGACAGGAAATGCTTTTTGCCCACACACATTTTGCTTCTGCAAATCGACCTCCCTGCAGCTGGTTTGTCACTCCTGCTGCTCTGAACAAAACCACTTCTGCAGGTTTTGTGTGTTGTCATTATAGCACAAGAGTTCTATTGTCGTTACATTGCAAGGGTTCCATATTGCCGGAGTTTTGTACTCCTTGATGTTTCTTGTAGGCAGCTCCTCTGGGCACTGACTCTTCCTTGTCTTCACAGCAGACAACTGACTGCAGTTCCCACCAACCCACTCTTTTATAACACTCTTCTGATTTGCTACAGGTGTGGCCTGTTAACATCAGGCCTGCTCCCGATCCTTAATAATTAACCCAGCTGCAACTCTTTAGGGGATAAGATTACTTTCTAAACTACCTTTGTTTACCTATACTCTATTCCCCTACATTTGTGCACCCTGGGGCTTGTGGCAAGAGAGACACCAGGAAATCCCCATTACTGCCCAAAGGCAACCAGGGCTGGGCTGGTGCTTGGCACAGCTGGGTGCCCAAGAAGCTTTGGAACAGCATTTTCACACCTCTGGAGCCTCATTCTTTGCCAATCAAAGCATCTTTTAAACCAGATAATTCCTGTTCCCTGTTATACATCCATGGGCTTTTTAGTACAAGAGGTAATTGCCATTTAGTTCTCCAAATTAATACAGTCCCTCCCCAGCATTAGTAGGAAATGGATCCCTACGAATTTATTTTTCTTTCAAAGGCAGGTGGCATTTTTTAAACTGTCTGTAGAATGGAACAGACTGTCATTTTCACAAGGGATATTTATCACACCCAGAGCTTTCCTGATCCTTCTCTGCCTTTCCAGGGGAGAAATGATAAGGAAGAGCTCTTCATGCAGCCTTGTTTAGGAGAATGTTTGCAGTTTTCCCTTATCTCAAGCCCTGTTGCCAGCTCTGTGCAAGGATGTTCTGTCTCTGTGGGGAGAAAAACACCCTGCAGAGCTCTCCCACTCTGCCCTGATGCAGAGGGGCCTCAGGAAATCATCTCCTCAAGGATGGCTCTCCTTCAGCAGCCCTCAACTTGACAGAGCTCTCGTTTTTGCTATTGCACCATATTGCAGTTTTAGCTCTTGTACCATATTGCAGTTTTAGCTCTTGTACCATATTTCGGGTTTGATTTAGAGAGGAATTTTCTGCTGCTCTGAGCAGCTCCTGCTCAGTGCAAGGAAGCTCTGTGGAAGGTAACACTGCAATTCATCCCTCACAAAGCTCCCCAGGATCTGGCCTGCCATCCTTGCTGCCAGCACAAGGATTCATTTCCCACCACCAATTAATATCCCCCTGAAAAGGGGTGCCCAATCCCCAACTCATCAGATCAGCATCAAACTCTCAGTTGATGGAGAGCAGTCATTTTTATCATTTTGGGTGTAATTTGGCCGTCTGGAAAGCCTCCTTTAAACTTCTCTGCAGGCAACACGTTCCAACAAGAAAAAATCTCTCTGAAATTGTAACACCCTGTCTAACTCAAAAAGCCCCCACAAACCCTTAGCTCTTCCTTCTTCATTCTTTTCTGAATGTAGAGAAAAGCTTAATGAGAGGACAGGAGCGTGCAGAAGTTTGAGGTAAATTTATAAAGCCCAATTTATTTATTTATTAATATAAGAATTGACCATCAGTGTATCTTGAGAATACCCTTCTGTTATCTGTCACTGCTTGAAATGGAGGCAGACCTTTGACCTGCACAAAGAGGATTTAGGAACACTTTGCAGCCTCCTCTTGGAGGTCCCTGGCTGCAGCCCAAGGCTCAAGGAGTCTTAATTGCCTTCTTGCTCCTCTCTCTTTATATCTGAATAAACATCCCCTCTTCTCCCTCCAGACCTGCAAACGGGAAACCTCCCACGAAACCCAGGACACCAAACTAGCACAGATCAGCATCTGCTCCTCCTGGCTGCTGGATCTTCTCCTGGGAGCTGTCAGCACAGAAATCCATCTCCTACCTAATCCACGAGGCCACAGCACCTCAGCCACTCTGCCCTGGCAGGTCTGAGGAGACAAGAGGGAGCACGGACACACGGACAGGCAGCAGCAGTTCCTGTGAGCTGCAGGGTCAAGCACAGCTCCTTCCACACCCTGAGCTCCCCTGGGCAATGCTGCAGGGTCAAGCACAGCTCCTTCCACACCCTGAGCTCCCCTGGGCAATGCCAGGGGTGAAGCACAGCTCCTTCCACACCCTGAGCTCCCCTGGGCAATGCTGCAGGGTCAAGCACAGCTCCTTCCACACCCTGAGCTCCCCTGGGCAATGCCAGGGGTGAAGCACAGCTCCTTCCACACCCTGAGCTCCCCTGGGCAATGCTGCAGGGTCAAGCACAGCTCCTTCCACACCCTGAGCTCCTCTGGGCAATGCCAGGGGTGAAGCACAGCTCCTTCCACACCCTGAGCTCCTCTGGGCAATGCCAGGGATCAAGCACAGCTCCTTCCACACCCTGAGCTCCTCCAGGCAATGCCAGGGGTGAAGCACAGCTCCTTCCACACCCTGAGCTCCCCTGGGCAATGCCAGGGATCAAGCACAGCTCCTTCCACACCCTGAGCTCCCCTGGGCAATGCTGCAGGGTCAAGCACAGCTCCTTCCACACCCTGAGCTCTCCTGGGCAATGCCAGGGATCAAGCACAGCTCCTTCCACACCCTGAGCTCCCCTGGGCAATGCCCGGGATCAAGCACAGCTCCTTCCAGACCCTGAGCTCCTCCAGGCAATGCCCGGGATCAAGCACAGCTCCTTCCAGACCCTGAGCTCCCCTGGGCAATGCCAAGGCCCAAAAGCCACCTCTGCTCCCAGGGACAGGGCTCAGGCACTAGAGCCAGGCCAATCCTGGTGCTGACACACCTCAGTGATGAGAAATAAGGACATGAGCTGGACCTTTGCTCAAAGCTCTGTGTGATTTCCTCCCAAAATGCAGCCAGAGATGGCACTTGCTACACAAAGCCATAGAAATAATTTTCCTTACTCAACACATCTTGTTGTGGTCCCTCTCTCCTAGGGCTTTTGTTGTTTCATGTAATGGAATACAAGACTGCTTTGAGAAGCTAAATATGGATTCATTGCCTTACTTTTGAGGTTTTTACAGTCCTGGGGGCTAAGGTTCACTCCTCCCCTCACATTTGTTCTGTTGCTACCTCTGATCCTATTTCTGCAGGAGTTTGGCCTGAGTAAGGAAAGTCAGATTTGCTTTCTTGCTGAGGGAAATGCCTGAGTGATTTTAAAAAAACAATTTTGTCACTTGTTTTGGTTAAGCAGGTTGTTTGCCATGTTGATATTTTAGGGATATGTTATGGACTACTGTAAGTTCTGTCTTTTTCAGATCTGTATTTCATGTAAATATTTCCTTAGTATACTTGCAATTTAAGAACTGAGATATAAAATAAAATAAAATTATTCTAGTCAGATTCATGTTCATGGCCATTATTTATTTCTTTCTTTCTTCGGTTCCTAGTCTCAGAAAAGATAAAATCCTTCAGGGAGATAATAAACAAGGGGTTGAAAAAGTCTTGGCTAAGGGAAAAGCCAGTGATTAATGCACCATCCTGAGCATTAGGGTGCAGACTTCAGCTTCCAGCTTTCCACAGCCTAAAATCATCTGAAGTTGTCTTCCCAGGGATTTGTGATGGGCCCAGTAACACTCCCACATCCCAGGAAACTGCCAAGAAGGTGACTGAGATAAAGAGTCTGTGGGTTCTCTGGAATTCTTGTCACGGGGCTGATAAAAACCTGGCCAAAAGAGGAGTGGAAGAAACCCTTTGATAGTCTCCTCCTCTGTAAACAAGATGGGAAGGAGAGAAAATCAAAGAAAAACAAAGTTCTTCCAAACTTACTTATTTGTAAGAAAGAAAAAAAAGAAAAAAATCAGGATTAGATAAGTGTACCTAAACAATAGCGAGCAAATACTGAATGGCAATTCCACAGAGCTACACACACTATGAAAATAAAAATAACAGAAAAGCCCCAACATTGAGGCTGTGAGATCAATTTAATTATTGGATGGTTTCTTATTGAATTAGTGTGAGCTAAAAATTTTCCCTTAAAAAGTTATAACTCCAAGTGTTTCTGCCAAAAAGCTTTAGGTCTTTCCTCATTTTCTCATATCCACTTTTTCACATCACACATCACACCACATTCCTGCAGCCCAGGCAGAAGGGCAGTGAGCTCCTGCTCTGGTACTGACCCCCACACCCAAGTCCTCTTCCAACAGATGAAGGAACAGAAGCAGGATCTGTTTGCTCTGGGAATTGTTATTTGTTTCAGAGGGGTTGTTTGTTATTTCAGAACACACCTGAGCCCAGCTCGGGAGGCTCTGGGATGGCTCTGGGATGGCTCTGGGATGGCTCAGCACATCTGCACGCTGATCCTCCAACCCAGCTCTGCAGGCACAGCTCACACAGCCCCAGTGACCCTGACACATCCCAGCAGCAGCTTCCTCCACTCATTATCACACTTTGATGCCCAGTGATACAACCACAGCTCCCAAAGCACTTTCCATAACTCAGCTGTCGGCAGCAGCGCAAAGAGCGGCGCCCGTTTTCTGTTTTCTGACAGAGACAGGAACCATGAGGCTTCTTGGCAAAGGGTTAGCAAAAAAAAAAATTAATAAAAAACCCTACACAGAAAGATAATCAACAATAAAGCCTGTGTGCAAAGCTCCAGGAAATGCAGCCATTGCCCTGTGCCAGTGGTCACCCAGAGGCAGCAGCAAGGGACACCAGAGCACACAGTGGGCTTGGGGCAGGACAGAAGGAACCCGTGCTGAGACCAAAGAACCACAAGCAGATAAAACAAAGAATAAGCAAGTCACAAATTCTGGACTAGAAATTAATTTTTTCAGAAATTCTTTTTTCCCTCAACGTTTTGTCACAGAGGCCAAGCACTGTCACTTTACCCAAGAGGGTCCTGACGATATCACATCCCCCAAAGAGCGGTGCAGCCTCCCAAGCCAAGTGACAAAGTGACAGAGTGACAAAGTTCATCTCAGCTGTGCTGCACTGTCCCCAAGGACAGACACTCCAGGAGAAGATGGCTGGGTCATCTCAGGGCTGGGTCATCTCATGCTCTGAGTATCAGCCCAACAGTAACTGCATCAAACTCAGCAGCACCTGGCTTCTGACAGATGAGGGAAAACAGAGCTTCTTTGCAAAGGTGTAATAAAAAAAAACTCACACAGAAAAGCAATTAACAGGAAAGTTCAATCAAACACCAGCCCAGCCCCTTGCACTCAGGTGAAATGATTCTTTCTAAGCATGCAAAGGTTCAGGAAACATCACCCATCCCCATGTGCAAGTGGTCACCTGGAGGCAGCAGCAAGAGCCCTCTCTGGTGAACCATAACAGGGTTTTTTTGAAGAGCAGAAGACCCTGTGGTTAAAGAAGAGAGCCACGAGTTTTAAAAACAAAGAAAAGGCAGAACACTCACTTGTGCAAGGAGCAATGTCAACAGGTTCCAGTGCCAAAACCAACTACCTTTGGCTGAGCAATAGCAAAGAAGAACTGAACAAAGTGCAACAAGAACAGAGAAGTACCCAGCAGTGTGCCAGAAACCTGTGCTTGGAGATAAACAACACACATGGATCTACACCAGGAGCACCTGAGTCACTGTGGGCTCTGCAGGCACACGGGACTCCATGAATGTGCTCAGGAGAAGGAGGCAGAATCCCCGCCAAGAAAAGCGTTCCAGGGTCTGCACCAAAGATGGGGCAGCTCTGTGCCTTCTGCACAGAATCTGTGGGGAGGGAAGTGATCCCACCTCAGCCATGAGCAGCATCACTCTGGATCTCTAGGAAGATCATCCAGAAAAAATCCCTGAGGCACTTCTAAGAAATGATGAGGTTAAAGGGACCCAGACTCTGGACTTGAACTGAAGGCATCTGCATCCTGGTGTTGGGGTCCTGGTGACATCACATCCTCCCCAAAGAGCGGCAGAACCTCCCAAGCCAAGTGAGAAAAACCATCTGAGCTGCTCTGCAGCAGCCCCAAGCACAGGCACTCCAGGGGAAGATGGACACGTCTCCTGCCCCGCTCCTGCTGCTCGCTCTGGGATTCTGTGAGTACGGACACGGGGCTGTGCAGCCCCTTCACCGGCAGGGACAAGGAAAACCTTTCTATTGAATCCAAGACACTGGGGCAAATGATTAAGGGAAAGGAAAAAACCAAAGCAAAACTGCTGACCTTGAGGTGCGCTCAGTAGTTGTGTGGGGAGAAGCAGAATCACCTCAGGCAGCAAAGGGCAGCCAGAGGGGCGGCTGCAGCACCACCTGCACTGGGAACAGAGATGGATCCAATGAGTGCTTCCAGAGGGGAGGGAGAAGTTTAAAAGTTAGTTTTCACAGAGAGCTTAAACAGCTTATCACTTCAGAGAAGCTGGGAAGGTGTAACGTCCCTGAGAAGACACTGGAAGGGCAGCACCCATCTCTCAAGCCCGGGATTGCTGAGCACCCTCCATGCACCCTCCCAGCAAGGACTCCAAGGAAACCTTCACATCCTCCACACAGTGAGGTCTTCCCTCTCCATTTGAACTTCCAGCACATAGAAAGGGAGGTTTCCTCAGAGAACCCTTTGACTCTTCCCAAGTGGTTCCAGCAGGGATTTCTCTCCTGCAGGCTGCCCTGGGATCTACGGCCAGAAACTTGAGATGAAGGTCAGGTCTCCCAAGGACATCGGGCAGCTCCGGGTGGGACAGAGGCTGGAGCTGGAGTGTCACACTGACAGGAGCCATGGGGCATCCTGGATCCGCCAGGACAGCAGTGGGACCCTTCACTTCATTGCCTTCATCAATTCCATGTCCCGGCTCACGTTTGAGGGGGGGCAGAGAACGTCCACACGCTTTGAGGCGAGCAAAGACAGCACGATCTATCGGCTGGCAGTGACATCTTTCACACCACGGGACCAGGGCAGCTATTTCTGTGTGATGAATCTCAACCAAATGCTGCACTTCAGCCCTGGCCAGCGAGCCTTCCTCCCAGGTCAGCAACACCTTCCCCAGCCTCACCCAGCCCTGCCAAAATGCCCAGCACCTCCTGCCCGTGCCCTTCGTAAGCACCATCCCTCCACAAACCCCATTTCCCTGCTGGCTTGCCCAGGGCATCCTGTGAGCAACCCCTGCTCCTCCTGCCACAGCCTCCCTGCTTCCCACCTCTCCTCCTGCCCAAAGGCAAACATCATTGGGCTGCATCTCCCCATGCCCATCTTCCCCACCCCAGCCATGGCTCTGAGGGGAGAGCATTAAAGCAAAGTCCAGCACCACCCTCTCCCTCCTCAGCACACGCAGCTCCCAAAAGCTCAGGGGGCTCAGGCTTTGTGGGGGTGGTGTCACAAAGTGAGAAACAAGCAGGCTGCAGCTTCTTCTTGGCTTTTGAGTGACCCTCCTTGGGGAGACCCCATCCACACTTGGCTCTATGAAGTTCCCCCAGAGCTGAGACCTTTGCTGTGCACAGGAACAGCCCTGCCCAGGCTGGAGAGCAGAAGGGCAGAAGAAATCTGTTTTATTTTATTTCCCTACATGCTGACTTCATCCATTTCACTTACAGCCACCACTGTACTGGCACCCAGCACTCCAGGACCCACCACCCAGGGGGGCACCACTGAGGAGCCCAACCTCACAACTGCAGATCCAGGTAACCTGAATGCAGGGAGGGAGAGAGGAAGAGCTGCGCCCTTGTCCACTGATACCAAGGGGGATCCTGCAGATATTTTGGGATGGGGGGAAGAGTGAAAACCCATACAGCTTTAACAGAGCTGGAAGGAATAAATTCCATCATTTCATTCCCCACAGGAAAGGCTAAGCATGATGTAAAAAGCATGAGCATATCCCATGCCTGGAACACCAGGAACAGGGGGAGGGAAGCGAGAGCCTCAGGGCCCAGGTCTGTTTTTAGTCTCATCAAAGGACACGGGAAAACTTTTGGCCACGTGTCCCCCCTCCAGGTGCCAGGAAAATGCTGAGAGCAGCAGACCATCACTGCAGGCCCAGGGAAGCTCTGTGCCTCCGTGGCAGCTCCCCTGGCTCCTCCAGAACTGGCTGTAACACCAGCTCTGAGCACCTGGTGGACCTTCCCTCTTCTCTATCCCTGCAGACAGCAGAATGCAGGAAGACCTGGATTCCTCCTGTCTCGCCTTCCTCTGTGTCACTTTGGCAGGGCTCTGCCTCCTGCTCCTCCAGCTCCTGGCCACCACCATCGTGCTGCATCAACTTAAGGTTGCACCTACCCCCTCTAGGTGCACCTCAGGCCTGAAACCACAGCCCTGTCCCCGAGAATGTGCTGGCTGCTTTGGGAGGTGTGGGACAACAGGACACAGTGCAGGAGAAGGATCCCTGCAATAGTCACTGCCTGGACATCCTCCAACCAATCATCCTGACACTTCCTGAGTGCCCTTCCCCTCCCAGTCCAGCCCTTTCCCATGATTTTGTAGGAAGCAGGTGCAATGATCTGATTGCAGCATCAGGGGCTTTTCCCCAACAAAAGGCCATGTGTTTTGCATGGGAAGCATTGCCTTGAAAATATATTTTCTCTATTCAATGTTGCTGAATGTGACATGTGACACACACCAAAATTAAATGCATGAACATTGAACAGAAAGCTGTTCAGAAAACTGAGCAAAAGCATTCTTCTGTATTGCCATCCCTGTAAACTCTGTTATTCTTCCAAATTAAATTACTACCTCCTGACCCAGAGATTAATTATTTATTGCCTGTTCTACTGCTTGGGAGCCTACAGAGGACAGTCCTGTGGGAAGAAACAGGGTATTTAAATTCAAGAAAGCATTTCAATAAGATAAACACGTGTACAACAACATGGAATGCTAACACAGGATAAACAGAGAAAAATAAAACCCCAAGCAATAAAAAAAAATATTTGGGCATTAATACCTGACATTACTAATAGTGATGCTCCACTGTGCAGTGCTGCACTAAGATCCCAATCCTGAAGCAATATTGATCCAGACAAGACTGATGCAGTGAAGAACTGGGAGAAGGGAATCTTTGGGTTTGGGGTTTTTTTGTCATTTTGTCGGGTTTGCTTGTTGGTGCTTTTTCTGCAGTCTTTCATTTGCACAGGAAATCAACCTCTAAAAAAGAATGACAATGCTGACAGTGGTAATTACCCCCCTGAACACAGCTCCAAATCCACTGCACAGTGAAATCTTCCCATTTTTGACCTCTAGTAGCACTGCAACAGACACCATGAGTTAGCATAAGCCTGTAAGGGAAGGGAGTTGAAAAGCAAATGCAGCTCTCCACCTGTGGATTTTCAGGGAGATCCTGCATGTTTGTAGAGTGCTGTCCATCCCAGGGGGTAAAACTTGTCCTTCTGTCTCTTAGACATGGTTTTCTATCACTGAGCTCCTTATATTTTAGTATGTTTTACAAATACATCCAGTACACTGCACTGAACTGCTGTGATTCCACCTTGGCTGCAAAAGGCACAATCCTCTTTGCAGCAGGGCAGAAGGCTGAGAGGAGCAGAAGAGCTTGGGGTGAGCACCAAAACAAACCCTTTGGTAGCCACTGCCCCAGTTTCTCACTGAATACCCCAAAAATGACAGACTTCACCACAGAAGCCTCCAGCAGAGGCAGTGACCCAGCACAGCTCTCCAAAGCAACACTGAATTTCCTTTAGCTCTTCCTTCCACACAGTCCCTTGATCAGCTTGTGCTTCAGCTCAGCTCAGCTGCACCCAGCACTGCACCTTGCATTTAACAGAGCCTGTAAAGTTCTCCACCAACAGGTAGACCTGATGAACAATATTCTCTATAATCCACCTACAACCTGGATTTTCTTTAGAAGACTTTGCACCCCTACTAATAAGGTACCAGTAGAAGGCAAAGCCAAAACATCTCTTGCACTAAAATGTTAAGAAGCAATTGCAAGTATGAGTGCAGCAGTGAGAAGGGAAAGTGCCAAGAGCAACCCCAGCCCTGCATGCACACTCCTCTAGCAAATCATGCAAGTTCAGGGCAAACTGGCTGGGTTTGTGCTTGGGTGGCAATGTCTGGGCAAGGAGCCTGGACTGCTGCTTGCACTAATAAAAAGAGGAGAACTGGCTGAGCTGGAGTGCAGAGAAGCAGCTCAAGGGTGCTTGTTAGTGCAGGCAGGACAGGCCCTACACATCTGACAGCTTTTGGTCACAGCACATGGAAGAGGCTCCAGTTCCAGCGAGCTGACAGAGCAGGGTGCAGGCTGGAAGCTGTCACAGGGCAAACTGGAGTCTGGCATGGAGAGTGACATTCAAACAGGAGAAGGAATGCATTTGTTCAGAGGTCAAGGTTACCCAGCTGCACACTTGCTCCAAACTAACAATGGAGTAGCTCATAACTCAGGATCTGAGGGGCTAAAGACAAGCCAGGAGTTAACACTTCATGGTGCACAATTTAAGCATAACCTCAACTAATAAAGAAAAAAAAAAAAAAGAGTACAAAATGATTGCTGAAAAAGCCTATGAACATGAAAAAGGATTCAGATGCTCCCAAAACACAGAGTATCCAGAATTTGTTGACAGACCCCTGCTTTTAGACCAGAGCTTTAATTATTCAGTGAACTTTTCTGAGTGAGAAATGATTTTGATAAATAAACTCCAGATATATAATACAGCCAAGATTACCCCACCAGAACCAGTAACTGGACTGGTCAGTTAAAGTCAAAAAGCTTTGTCTGTCCAAGTATTTGACAGATGACATGTCACAGGAAAGTAACCTAAGCTCCTCCCAGACTGCTCAGACTAATTCTGTGGTGCATTTTGTGCAAGTGCTTGGAATCCACCCCCAAAACCATGCCCTTGCTGCTGCTTCTGCAGCATTCAACACGGAACAGCAAAATAAGGCAGGGAAAAAAAGTACAGAAACCTCTGGAAGAGCAGTAAATAGGCAGTGAAACAACCTCCCTGTAAGTAGCTTTCTTCCTTCATCAGAACACGCAGGGTCAGCACTACCTATCCATCACCACATTCCCATCCTGAGCTGTGCTGAATAAATTGAATGCGTGTAAATTTTTGTCATGGGAGATTGACCGCATCTGTTTGTGTTCCATATTCCTGGAAACCTCCCACATAACTTAGAAAGCTTGGAAAATAGTGGATTTGCTCTCAGTTCTGAGGGGAAAGAATTGTCAGCAAAAATAGCTACATTCATGTATGTATTTCCTCTCCCCACAGGCAAATGTCCCATGGATGATGCTCAAGAACTGAACTGAAACATTATTTACACCTTCCCCATCCCCTTTTTCTCCAGCCAAAGAAAAAGTCCTAGCCATAACCTGACACTTAGTAAGAAGAAAGAAACCAACAGCAGTGTCACCAGGTCTGAAAATAAACACCAGGCAGAGGAAATGCAGGAGAAAAGGGCATCTCCTGTTAAAAGCCAAACTCAGGGAAGGTTTGCTCACTGCAGCCCAGGTCACAGCACCCACCAGTCTTTGTTCCAGTCTGCACTGCTGTTTTAAAACACCCTCTAGAAAGTGAAAAGTTTGAGGTGGAATAGGAACTGGACAATACTTCAGGGCTTTTGCATTTGAAAATACAGATACAACTGTCCTGTAAAAATTAGCATAAATCAGTGTGATCTGAAATCCCAGTTCCTACAAACAGACCCAGCAGGACTCAGTAAGAGCTCACAGGAGGCTGTGAACAGCTCCAGTTCCTGCATTTCTCTACAGGACTGCTAACTTAATGCAAACTTGGAGTCATGGAGAAAGATTAGGTCACTCTCATCTCACATAGGTACGTTTTTGTAAAGCACTTATCCTTTTTACATATTAAGGCTTGAATTAAATTCAGAGTAGTGATGTAACACCACATTGCAGCTTTACTCACTACAAATCATTGCTGCCAGACTTTTTTAAAAATTTCATTTCAAAAGCCTCTTTCCCTACACTTCAGTCTCCTACTCACAAAAGGAAAGGAGCAAGGGTTGGGATGGATTAAGGACCAGGTTATCCCTCCCTGCCCAAGAGACACATCAACCTCTGAAGTGATAAGCACAGAAAGAAAAACTGTACCTTGCAGTGGGCAAACAAACCTTGCAAGCAAAATCTAACCCAAACTTACTGCCTTTACCTTGGCAAGCTGGCTCTGAGTGATAAGTAACTTCAACCTTGAATTTTAACAGCAGCCATCCTGTAAAGCACCAAGAAAGATTCAAAGCAACAGGATGGAGACAGGTCTAAGCTAACAGAGATCAGAGGCTCTGACTCATTACTGGGAACACACAGCATCCACTTCAGCTTCCCCACAGGAGACTGAAATCAGTGCTTCCACAGAGGAACACTGCTTTCAGGAGGAAGATTGTTAGTTCATCCATGCCTAGCTGCAATGTGCAGTGCTGAGGTCACAGCAGGAAAGGACTTAATTAAAAAATACTTCAGAGAGCAGATGAACATCCAGAGTACTAACAGGAGGTGAGGACATGAACTTTGTGTAAATGACAACCAAAAATGAACAATACCTGTGAAGTTTAAAAGGTGCTACTTTCCTTTCCTACTCTTTTGAAGATTTCATAATGCTTTATAACACAAGTTAGACCTGAAACACCACAAGAACACATCACAATACATTTCCTATTTAAGGCATTTGCCAAAATTCAAATCCAAGTCTATTAATAGACATTGAACTGACACTACAAACAAGCTGCTGGTATGAAAATCAAGTTATAAACATCCATTACTTTCAAAGCACCCATAAGTTAAACTTTATATAAGCATGGTCAAAAAATTCTTGACTGGCTGCCCACCCACACCACTAAGTTGGGTGCATTTGCTCAGGGCTGCTGTTGTGACAGCTTGCACAGGGAGGAGCAGCAGTGGCAGCCCAGCACAGCCCCAGGAGGACAGGCTGATCTGGACACAGATACAAACACACTGAGTGTCCTTACTCCCACCCTGCAGCACCAAAAGGCACCTGGGACACACAGGGCTACTTCAGGGACCAGTCCAAGGCTTCACAATCTGCTCCAAAAGTGAAATGGAGGCACATCACAGGTCCCACTGCAGCTTCAAAATAAAATACATTTCTACTGTGGATATTCCCACCCCACTAGGGACACTGCACACATACCAGATGCCCTCTATACTTTAGGTATGGAAACCACAGAGTTTTATTCACTCTTCCCCTGCAAGCCTGCTCTCCAGTTACCAGGAGCACAGCAGGCAGTAGCAGGAGAGAATCCACATCACTTCACAGGGCAAACCAGATTATTTGTGCCAACCAAAGTGCAGAACTGCTTCCAAATGCCCAGCACAGCCTCCTGTTAGGGTGAGCACACACACTCACACACTCTCAGTACTGAACCGTGAGCAGCATCTGTTGGTGGAGCTGCACAACTGCAGGCAAGGATTTTTAAGTCAGACAGGGAAAGAATGGCAATGATCTGGTGAGAATAGAGTTTCTGAGTAAGCTATGGATCCATAACATGATATTTAATAACCAAGGTGAATCTGTAGCCTATTTCCATTTAATAGCTGTTCCATCTTTGGGCTCTAAGCTACCAACATTTACTGGTGTTCACACCAGTGCTAAAATACCATCAGTGTAACACAGAAAGATGCAGCACTCATACTTCAGGCTGGCTGTGTGGGGGGTTGTTATTGTTGGGATTGTTGGGTTTTTAATTACTTCATGTCCCATTTCATATAGATCCAAAGCATTAAGCAATTCCAGTCAAAAGCAAATATTAGAAGCAATTTCAGCAAGACTAGGAAGCCTACATGGAAAATAATATCCTCACCCGTTTATTGTTGATTTCACCACTTGGTAATGCGGCTGTTTAGGACTCAGTGTGAATACAATGCAAGTTTTGCAGAAAATCACACACCTGCGTTTTTTCACATGTATCAAACACATCTGAAGTTTAAAATTTGTGTGCCTTGACTCACTTTATAATGTCTCTGTAGGTTTGTCCATTGTCACTGATCCCACAAGAGTCCGACTCAGTCTCTCCAGTCAGGTGACAGACAAATTCAAAAGGTGTAGATTTCCCAAAGACGGTCTTCAGTCTGTAGTGCATTGTGCTAGTGCGTTCAACCAGTGTGTCAGTGTTCAACCACACGAGCGTGGGGTTGGTTGGTTGCTGTTTGTTTAACTACACAATACAGAAATATAATTTTACATGTAGCTTTGCATGCCTTATGGCTGCTTGCCCTACTATAGGACAGTGCAATAAATACAAATATATGCACACTAAAAAAGATTTAACTGCCGTGATCTACATCTCCTTTATGAGTACAAATTTACCTAGTCAACAATATGACAAATTTAGCAGAGAAAGTGGCAATGGCAGTAATATTCTACTACAAAAACAAGGCTAGAAGCAAAGTGTTCTCAAGCTACAGAAAACTTGCTACCTCCTAATATATGACGTAGGGCCCAGTTCTGCCAAGTGCAGAGTTGTGATCAGTAGACTGCATCAGAACATGCTTTTCCCCCCATTTAACAATGAATACTTCTACAATTTATTTGGTTTTGATAACTGTTTATAAATAGCACACTATAATGACTATTAAACTATACAGCAACATGACATTTATAGCCTAATCCTGAATACAAAGTTCAAAGAACATGACTACAAAGGCCAGAGAGCAAATGTCATCAACTAAAAGCATTTCCACTTCAGAATTTATTGAATGTTCTCTTACACAAACGCTTTTCAATCGTGAAACCAGAGGAACAGGATTTCCTATTCCCTCTCTGCCCCAGTAGCAGTTTAGCCACACATCACCCTTATAAATTAGTGATGGATTTCAACAGGTAGCCCCTTGGGGCTATATATTTTATATACTTTATATATATGCACATTTACTTTGAATTCTATGTAAAAGTTGAAAAAATGTTTGAAAGAAAAACTCAGAATATATCACAGCATTTTCAGCGAAAAAAATACAAATTAGTTTTATAACGACTATTCAATTTATCAAACTTTTTTTTTCTGAAGTATTTACCTTTAATTATGTACACATTACAGGAAATAAAACTTTGTCCACAAACATTCTCTAAGATGACAGTTATCAATAAAATGATAGAATAATAGCAGGAAGAATATTAAACAAATGGGGGTGATCAATTTCTGCTTTTAAAAAGTAAAAAGTCACCATATAATTAAGTACAAAAACCTGCATTGAATGACAACTGCTGGTGTAGTAACTTGATCAGGTATGGAGACCAAGAGTATAGTAGAGCCCTATGGTAATAATATTTCTGTAGCATTTCCACTTGGTATGTATATACTAAATGTTGGCAAAGTTTCTGTAGCATTAGCTTATACAAACATAGGAGTCCTCAGTCTGCTGCATAAAAGGGAACAAGAGTGTTTTACTTCTCCTGAAATGCACCTGAAATCCAGAGTGTCACTTACAAACTGCATAATGTAACTTTTCTTCAGAAAAATATCTGTTTGGCATCTCCAGGGCTCTGTTCCATTGGACAATAGGGGCATTTTAACCTGGGGACAAAGACAATGTGTTAGAACTGGGGCAATGTGTGACAACAGAGCATTAAAGGCACTGAGCTGTCCCTCTGCAGCAGGAAACAATTGCACTCTTAAGCCACAACACTTTACCTGGCTCCATGAAAAGTCACCTTTAGCTGAGAGAGAACTTACCATGCTTCTCCTTCTAGTTGTAGTCTCTCACCTGTCACCCTGAATTACTAGATTATCATAAAGAGCAATTTCTCCGTAGTTATTATTCCTACTTGTGGATTTGCTTGTTGCATTGTAGAATCACAGAATGGTTTGTGCTGGAAGGGACCTCAAGGACCATTCCAACCCTGCTGCCAAGGGCAGGGACACACTCCACCAGACCCACCCAGCCTGGCCTTGCAGAAATTTTAAATCAGCTGGTAGCTCTCACTGTGGCTTCGTCAATATCCAGTTCATTTTAGTGTCTGGTTCCCAAGATGCTGTGATTTTCCAACCCACTTAGATCACCTCCTGCAGGCTCTGACTGAAGGGTCAGCCTGGTCTCCCTGCTGAGGTCTCTCAGACAATCCCACCTACTTACAGTATTTCTTCTTTTTGAAGAAATTGATCCTGTTCTGAAGCATTGATCCATTTTGCCCCCCATCTCCTACATTTGGGCATTTTACCTTCTCCCCCCACCCACCCCTCCAGAGTTAATTTGTCAGAGCTGTGCTGTCAGTAAAACTGATCAATGAAAGCACCAGGAATGAGTGATCAGGGACAGGAGTGATGCAGCAGCAAGTTTACAGCTTCAAATGGCTAAAGTCACCCAAAGTCACCCACAAAGGCATCCCTTAAGGCACAGAATGCAAACATCACTTGACATTTTCATTCACAGCCTCACTTATTTTCACACTGGATTTCCCAGAATGACTTAGAGCTCTAAATTAAGCTGACAGCCTCCACAGAAGCTGTATATTTAATCCAAACAACCACTGTTCTTCCTCAAGAAAATCTGTAGAGATTTGTCTCTCCCATTTCCTTCTCTCCAAAAGCCTGAAGGATCCCATGGATATCTAAGGAGGAGTATTTCCAGTTATAATTCCTCTCCCTGCTCAATTATTAAGCCATATTTCCCCTAGAGGTTTAATTTTAGTTTTCAATAGATTTTTCATGCATTACTAACCTTGCTCCCAAGGAAAAACTGTGTGTGTAAAGCCTTCCAGTTTGAATTTAAGACAACACAATGGTGGCAACAAAGTGAAAAATTACTCTGCTTGCTGCATTCCTTCATGCAAGCTCACTTTCAACAACATCAGAGGGTTTATTATGCTCTTCTCCAGTGCACCAACCCAGTTTATGCAGCTGTCAAGCCATTCTCCAAGATTAACAAGCTTCCACCAATCACTTAATTAAGAACTCAGTTTTCCCACAACACATTATTCTAGTCTTAAGATGTGTTCTTATCTGTATGTTGTTTGTACTTACTTGCTGCCATTAAACATTTTATTCAAAGCATCTCTGGATATAATATGACCACAGACTAATTTCATAGGTGGATTATTATCTGTTGTTTGCTGACGAAGAATGGGACAGGCAAATATTGAATGATACCAGCACTTTTTACCGAGGTCCACTTCAATCTGTGAAAGAAATGAACATAATTTATCTCAGGAAATTACATTTCTAGATAAAACCCCTTTAGGTCATGGCAGTTACTTAACAGATTTCACAATTCAACTGTGAAAGCAACAAAATCCATTGTGTGGATGCCTGACAATTTCCCAGACAAAAATACTTGACTGTGATCTTAAAATGGTGATTTATGTTGGGGATGGGGAGTAACAACAAAACAGCATATTCTGCCAAGGGACAAGTGCAAATTTTTTTGTAAATCTATGCTCTGGCAGGAAAACTGAGCTGGTGAACCATCAAGACTTTCTGGAACTCACAGGCTAGAAAATAAAAAGTAATTTATAGATTTCATTTTAGGGAGAAATTAAAAAAGAGAAAAACCCTTGGATTGACTATATTCATGTTCTACGGCTTCTTGAAAGGCTCTGCCAACACCTTGCTGTCATGTGAATAATGAAGCATATCACAATCACTAATTTTCAGTACCAACACAGAAGATACTTGTGCAGCACAACTCTTGCCATCAGTACAAAATTATTTCCAAAAGGGACATATAACAGAGAAGAACAGGTCTGTGACTTCAGTAATTAACTGAGAACTGCAAAAATCACACCAGAGCTCACCTGGCTCTGAGCAGTCCTCTGTTCAAAGGTTTAACCTTCAACAAAACCTGACAATGTGACCTTTTCATGCTACCTAATCTGTCTCTGCACAAGGAAAATAAGGTTTCCCACCCCCATACTGCATTAGCAGAGGACACTAGAGACCCTTCCATTTAAAATGCAAGGAGACACACGTGTATTATTAACTGATTTGCATCAGACAGGAATCTTTTTCCAAATGCTCCCTGGCTGGACAGCAAGGCAGGAATCTGTCACACTCAGAGGTTACACTCCCAGCATTACAGAAAACACAGCAGGGAGAAAACTCAGCACTCCTTACTCTGTAAATGAATCTCTTCCAGCTGCAGTGGAAGAGGCTAACTCAGTTCATGCCCAGTTTGCACTAAATAAGTTTCCTTTCCAAATCAGGAGCAGGTCCCTGGAGAGCTGCACACACTTGGCAAGAGCTATAAAGGGAAACTGGGGTTTCATAACAACTGAACTTCATTTCAACTGATCTAAATGAGATGTGCTGGAAGCATAATGCACTGGATCCCAGCTCCTGTGTCCCCAGATGCAGCAGTAATTCTTTCATCTCCTGTCTGCCTGATAAAGAGCCAGTGCAAAGCAAGCCCTGGACTGAGCTCAAGCCTAGCTAGGGGAAGTGAATGTGTCTCTGTGGGACCCATTTTCTTTCCAGTTATACAAAACATCTCTGGGAAAGTGGAAGGTGAGAGCATCAGTTTCTTCAAGGTCATTTGTCAAAGACCTTTCCAATCTGAAAGGGGATAACAAGTGAAAGGAGGGGCAACAAACAAAACAGAGGTACAAACCTGATGGACAAAAAATAATGGAGATAACAACAAGAAACAACCTTGACAGGTCATCAAGAAACTGCAACCAAACCTGGACTTTGCAACAGGCACAAATCTAACCCTGAGGAGAGGGGATCAGTAGAACTATATGAACTGTAGGAGGAAAGTGCAGGGGAAGGAGACTGAGGAGGAAAAGCTGGAAAAGGGGGCTAGGGGGTCGTGCTGTAATTGAGGATCCATGAGCACGTGTCTGCCTGTGAATCTGGAGTTTGTGCTTTCACTGCTGAATGGCAATCATTTCCAGCCAAGGAGCAGGAGGAGATCTTGGCTGCCTGTACTTTTGTTTCAGGTGAGTCCTGTGTGGGAGCTGCTGAGGGAGTGCTGTGTCTGGGGCAGCCTGTGTGGCTGCCTGGCTCAGTGTCTGGGGGTGTCTGTGAGCCCCAGGCCCCAGAGCTGCTGGAGGTGGTGGCCATGTAAAACATCCTGTAACATGCAGCACAAAACAAACCTGAAAACAGCATTTGCTGTCAGAAATCTGCCCCAGGGGTAGCTCAGCCCCCACTCACCGGGAGTTCATCCTTCTGGTTCCACACCCCTGTGCACTGCCTTTGCTCAATTACTGCCTTGATGTTGATTAGAGCTGGTAATGCTACACAACCTGCTGAAAAACTGCAGAAAAAGGACATGTTAATATGAGGTGCATGTTAGGAAAGCAACACTTCTCACATTTCTATTTTAAAGGTTAACTGGGAGACAAGGTTGTTGTATTTTTTCATTTACATCTTGTTATACCTGAAGGGAGCTTGGAAGTACAGACAAGCAAGAGTTTGGGGCAGGTTATCAGTTATCCATGTGTTTTAGGTACTACATTGTGGACAGAAAACAACAGTTAATCCCTCCTCTGAGATTCATATGGAATTGATTTCTTCTACCACCCACTCTGATTTTGAGCTGTACAGGAGGAAGACATCACATTAGTTTATACAGGAGGTTGCTCTCAGCTATGGTGGAGTATGTGCAGCACAAGAGTTTCCATGTAACCCACACACAACTCATAATCCTTTAATTATATATAATTATCATGTAAAGAAACGTGTCTTTCCACCCTCACCTTAAACCAAGAAAAGAAATGTAGAAAAAGCAGGTAGGTAAGGAAAGGCAGGAAAGCAGGGCCTGTGACAAGAACAGCAGTATAAAACTGCCCAAAGTCTGTGTCCCAACAAACAGTTCAGCCTCCTCTGGGATTTACCCACTACCAGAACTCAGCACATTATTTGGAAATATTTCAGTATTTTACAAAAGGAAGTATGACAGAGTTTGCCATGAATTAACAGATGACCTGATGGATTTAATTCAAATGACAGTACTGGAAACCACCAGCAACAGAAACAGGATTTGACCTTGCTATCAGCCTGCTCTGTTTGTTTGGCAGATTATTTTACTACTTGTGCAAGTTTTATTGTCTACATAAGTCATGCCTTTCCTCCATGTGAAACCTGTGGATCTCTTGCCTATGCTAAAATATATATACACACACATATATATATACATACATACATATACACACACACACAGATATATATATATATATATAAATAAATTCTATCCCTCACCTCCTGGCTGTTTTAACCCTTACACTTTGCTTTTTTATTAATTCAGCCCAGAGTATAACTTGTGTTAACCCTGTGAGAAGTCTAACAAATAGCATTAGTGTGAAAACATCTCTGAAGAGCTCTTTCAGAATATAAGAACTCAAGTCAATAGTAAATTCAAATTCCTGTAGTCCTTCAAGAGCCCAAACCACAACCTCCATAACACAGAAGTTTTTCTGCTGTCTCCACATAATAAGTTAGACCATGAGGTCTGTACAGGGAGAAGCCAATCAGCATTAAGAAAGTGCCCTCTACTCATGCTCAATAAAGCAAAATATTTTACAGCAGAGATTTCACTTCAAGCTTGTTTAGTTCCTAAAGGATCGGCAGCACTCCAAGCTCACACCAGATGAGAACAGTCCTGTTTATGACAAGAGCATCAACAGCACCTAAACAGTAAATACATTTCAGCACAATCAATTCCACACCAGGAGCAGAGCAGATGTCCCACCACTCCAAACATCAAGAACAGGGACTTTCCACATCACCAAAAGTCTCTTGGCCATGTGCTGTGAAAACTGCATTGCAGCATCAGTGCATGAGCAATGAAATTCTAAGGCAGTGCTGGTTATTTGCATGAAACAAGAGGAAGATGAAAAAAAAACATTTAAGCTCTAAATACCTATAAAATACTCCAACTGAAACTTGAAAGATTATTGTAGAAAAATAATTAGTCTGAAGTGCTCCCTTTGTTGTTTCTGTTGTATTTTGTGACTGAGGTACAAACAGGAAAAGCAGAAGGCTTAACAATGTGAGAGCTCTGAACCAAGCACAGAAATCTAACAATAGTGAATGGAAAGAGTAAAAAAAAATAAAGCAAAAAAAAAAAAAAAATTTAAAAAAACCTGAAGCAGTGAAGCTTCTGCTAAGTACCAAATCCAGCCTAGAAAGACACATATCATTTATTTTCTGTTTAACATTTTAAATGAAAATGAGAACATCAGGGGAGTGTACTGGGGGAACTGACATGCAAAGGCTAAATAGCAGCTAATCTGTTTCATCTTCAAAGAAGCTAGAAGGAGATTGGGTTGGGTTTTCTTCATATTTCCAACAGCCTCCTACAGATTTGCATTTTGTCAGATTAGCTACTGAGTTTAAAAGTGCCTCTTTCTTCTTTGCAAAAGAGGCCCAGCAGACAATTTGGAAATTTTAGCAGCTGAAACCACAACATAAATGTTAAGCATTCTTTTAAGAAGATGACTAGTAATGTGTGGAAAAAAAAAAACAAAAACAAAAACAAAAACCAAACAAAATTAACAAATGCTGATGGAATCATGGCCACATTTTCAGGGTTATTTTTCAGCTGAACAGCAGGGACAGCTGTCACACATTTGTTGTGGGAATAACTGGCTGATTGCCATCCCCATCTTTAGCAGTTATGTCTAAGCTATGGAAGATAAATTCCACCCAGGAATGCTTCCTCTTGAGCTGCAGTGGTGCAGGGTAAAGTCCAGCACACAGGAACCTCTGGTTTTTAACCTTTGCAGGCTCGTTAATTGTAACTATACCCTGTATTTAAAGCAAGCTAGTCAAGAGTCATTTCTTTTGTCCTTAACAAAAAACAGGAACCAAACCATGAAGCACCTGTCTCAAAAGCAAGAGAAAAGCAGCATACCTAACACTGAGAGGGGATTCCACTGAGAGCCCCAGGAGAGCACAGGCATCCCTGGTGAAGATGTCACAGATGTCAGCCCACTGGTTGGCGTCCAGGAGGTGAACGTAGGGCGAGTTCTCGATGCCCTGCCGCAGGTACACCAGGCTGCCCATCAGAACCTGGATATCTGCCAGGGAGCAGCAACAGCAGAGTTTGTAAACAAACAAGAGATGGGGTCTCCAGCTGGAGCTTTCACATGGAAAACAGGCAGATACACACAAACAACGACAGCCATGACAGCCAGGAGAGCTCCACTCCTGCTACTTTTTGGCTGGGGAGTTGCCAGGGTGTGCTGCCTGGGAATTTGCTTCTAGCAGGTTTACTTGTTTTTGTAAGCTTTCTGACACACACAGCACCCTAAAAAAATAGGATTTGTTGGATTCAGCTTGAGATGGTTCATTTAACTCACATGATCTCCATTTTTCAAAAGTTTAATTTCTCTTTGTATTACCCCACGCAGCAGAAAATAGCAGATGACTATTCCAAGAACATTCCTCTGCATTTTTAGCACTTTACTCTGGCAGCAGGCCTATTCTAGATGTAATCTACATTTTATTTAAAGAGTCAAAACCCTTAAATTTAAGCAAATGTGCAATCATTCAGGTATTATTTCTGAGCCCTCTCAAAAAAAGAAGAAAGAAGATCATTCTAATTGAAAGGATTTGGGTTATACATGATAAATCCAAAAAGAAGAAGCCTTTAACAAACTGAGAATAATGGAGTAAAACATATTTGGAACATGTTTTACTCCAAGGTGCTATATCCCAATGCTTTAATGTGACCAAAAATGTACCTTTCTGATGATTTAGGGCAAAGGGCTGGAAGTTTTTCGCATACTGCAGTGCTTCTCTTTGATTTGCAGTCCCACCCATCAATAAGCTGATGAAATACAATCTGTGCAGTTTGAATTCCAAGGAGCTGTTCTGTGCCATCAGCATCTCTCTGTTGGAGACCGCCCACCTGCAAGAACGAGGAGGCACAATGGGACGTGACACCAGAGCAATTAAATGTGAGCCCACAGCACATGAAATCACTGCAATTATCTATTATCCACATCTATTCCAAGGACAGTGGGACTGTTCCCTGAACTTCTGAGAGCCTCCACAGAGCACAGAAAATGGCAAGGCCCTTTACAAGTGATGGAGCACAAAATGTGGACGATGTTAATTCTGGTGCTGCTGTAGAGGCTCAGCACTGCAAAATTCAACGTTCACTGCTTGAAAGACATGACTAAATTAGGCACAATATAAGGCAGAAATAGCTCAAGTCTATTGTATTTCAATTAATAGCACTCTAAATCTTAACAACTACTGACAGCTCTTCAGCTGCATGTCAAGAAGTTTGACCAAGAACATTTTCCAACACCCTCATACACCAAACATGTCCAAGGCACCGTGTTTGTGTGTGTGCATCTGTTGCCCTGGAGAGGGAACTGCATCTATGGGACCACATTATCAAGATCTCACACTGGGGAAGGAAATCAGTTTAAATATTACACTTTACTCTGCTTAAACTTTGCTTTCTGTGTTATTTTCAACTTGGATAATAAAAATATTTCTCATTTTCTGTGTCTCTTTCACCATGACAACACTAATGTTTGGCTCCTAAATAACATGAAAGAATTCTTAAACATACAGAGAGAGTAAAATGAACTGAAATTGTCAAAGCATTTTATTCAAGTTTTTCTTAATTATTTAGGATTTATCCATCCCTTTCTTGGGTTTTTTTTTGGTGCTGGTTTATTTCTTTTTCCCTTGATTCCATTTAGTCAGGCCTAAATCAATCCAATCTTTCTCTTAAGAACCTCAAGTTTCAATGTCCTCCAGTACATCTGTTTCTCATTAGTGTTAATTAGTTCTACTATTTTCACTGTGGGGGCCCTATTAAGCAAAAAGCTTTTCACTTTTTAGCAAGGAAGTGAGGAAGTCTGTGTTCCTTAAAAAAACCAGGGTATGTGAGGCTACTTTTCAATCAATACTAACATGAGAAAATTAAGCATTCTCACTGTATTGGGAAGGCTTTCAAAGCAAGTCAGCCTCCTGCACTAGGATGTTGCATTAATGAGCAAGTATCCACTTTCAATTTGTTGTGGTGGAAGTATCAGGAGCCTGACTTCACTGGCAAGGCTTTGTAAAGACACAGTAACCTTTCAGTAGGAAACAGTGGAAAAGGGAGCCTTTGAACTACAAACAAGCCCTACTGTCCCCAGTTTCAGGCAGTTCCAGATTTTCCTGCATCTCCACCAGGAAGAGCACACTCACTAACCATGGGTGCTGAGTGGGTTTTGGGGTGGTCTCATAAGTTGGGGTATAATTGCATTTTTATGATCAGTGTGCACAGTTTAAACAGGATATTACGGCAATAAAGTACAATGCCAGCTACAAAAACAAGAGCCTGAGGTTAACAACCATAGCACATGAAGGACAAAATCTGTTATAAATAAACACTAAGACTAGTCCACAAAGAGATATTAATCTCTATTGCATCAAAAGAGCCTCCATCCTCTCCCTGCCAATATTTGCACCCACATGACAGAGTACTTCATCTTGCTGAGGTTGAGTCTATTTTTCCAAATTAGCTTTTAGGCAGGCTTTCCATTTTTAGGTCTTTGAGTGGCAGCACAAATTTATATCAGAAGAAAGCAACCACAGAGGCAAGGCCTGAGGTGCTCAGTCTGGGACATGCTGTTCCTATTTCCAACAGAAAAACAAAAAACCAGCAAGGGAGGTTTAAAACACTCAATCCACATATTCTCTACAAATGCCCAAAATTATTAGTAATCACATCACCTGTCTTCCTACCTCTTCTCAAAATGACACCCAGTCATTTTCACTTCTGAGACTCAAATCCATCTGATTTTTTTTAAAGTTTACACTGTGCTTTGCAAACCAGAGGTACACAGGATTCCCTTCAGCTCCCACATGGGATTTAGATGTTAAAATGAATTTAACAAAGCCTAAAGATTAAATTAAGTTTAAATCATACCCCAAAGGACCCAGCAAATACCAGGACCTGTGCAACTTGCTGTTTACAGGCAGAAGAGAAGAGAGCATCTCTTTTCCAAATTACAGCCAAATCTTTGAACCTCCAAGTCATTTCCACAGGAGGAAATCACACAGAGGCCCAACCTGGGCTCTGAAGGGCCAGAATACACCCTGAAAAATAACTGCATTTCTTTTCCCATCACCAAACCACGGTGAGAAATGTCACTGGAAGTTCATGGCATACAGAGATTACACAGCTCAGAGTGCAAGGCCAGACTAGGCCTCTACAAAAGTCAACTTCCACAGCCCACAAGGGAAAACAAAAAAGTTATGGCCAGTCGCATTCTATTTAAATCTGAAAGGTCCTATTTTTTAAGTGTTGAAATTTGTATTAGAAAGAAAACCTGGTTAACAAATACAGTTAGGATCTTTTTTTTTTTTTTTTTGAGACACAAATACTAATTTCCATCACCTCAGCAGGGTTTTGAAGTCCTTTTGAAAAGTCATTAATTTGACAACTCCCTTCCCATGGCAGTGACCAGGAGCCACCTGTGTCTGTTTTGTTTCCAGCCCTGAGTGAAGCTGAGCACAGACAGAAAGTGCTGGCAGAGCCAGAGAAACTGGTTGGCTTTTAATCCCAGCTTTTCACAATTTTGCATGGATAAAACCTGCTATACTCCATGTCCTGCTTCAGGAGACTGTAATTAATCATCCTTGTGTGACACTTTGCCTCAACACCGCTGTCAGCAGCCTGACCCTGCAACGGGCCAGTCTGGGGCTGTTTCAGGCTGAACTTTTATTCGCTGGTGCCAATTTTAGCCCAAGGAGCACAGTGCCACTTTCTGTCACATGGGGGCCATTCACACAGCACTGGTTTCTATCCCTCCTCCTGAACACTTGTGGAGGAAATGAAAGGGAAATACCTTCACAACATCAGCAGTTCTGTAAAATTGTGAAAAGCTGGGATTAAAAGCCAACCAGTTTCTCTGGCTCTGCCAGCACTTTCTGTCTGTGCTCAGCTTCACTCAGGGCTGGAAACAAAACAGACACAGGTGGCTCCTGGTCACTGCCATGGGAAGGGAGTTGTCAAATTAATGACTTTTCAAAAGGACTTCAAAACCCTGCTGAGGTGATGGAAATCAGTATTTGTGTCTCCAAAAAAAAAAAAAAAATCCTAACTGTATTTGTTATCCAGGTTTTCTTTCTAATACAAATTTCAACACTTAAAAAATAGGACCTTTCAGATTTAAATAGAATGTGACTGGCCATAACTTTTTTGTTTTCCCTTGTGGGCTGTGGAAGTTGACTTTTGTAGAGGCCTAGTCTGGCCTTGCACTCTGAGCTGTGTAATCTCTGTATGCCATGAACTTCCAGTGACATTTCTCACCGTGGTTTGGTGATGGGAAAAGAAATGCAGTTATTTTTCAGGGTGTATTCTGGCCCTTCAGAGCCCAGGTTGGGCCTCTGTGTGATTTCCTCCTGTTGAAATGACTTGGAGGTTCAAAGATTTGGCTGTAATTTGGGAACCCCCTCAGCCAGAGAGCTCAAACCATGACATTCTGTCACATGCTGATCTCCTCCCCAGAGCCATGGCTTCTACATCAGCAGCACCATTGTAAATAAGGCCCCTCTGTGCCCAGCAGCAGCCAAGAGAGGCAGACAGCTTTTGCACTGTCCAGTTGAAACAGAATAAACATTATACACAGAAATAAGATGGGGAGGGGTAAGCCTACACACAAACTGTGCTGACAATACACCCCATTGTCTGCCCATGCAGCTGGAAAATAAAAATTCCTTTGAGGGACGACCATGCCTTCTCCTTTGTTTGAAAAATATTTAACACGTTGCAGAAACTACATGATACAACTCAGTAGCAATGAGTAAGGCCTAAAGCACTGCAAACTGGAGCTGAAATGAATTTAGAGATTTCAAGGGAACACTCATAACAGCAAGTTACTGTTCCTCAGGGATTACCCTTCACAGCTCTGCTATTATTTGAACTACAAGATATATGTGGTGTAGCTGACAGTAAATCTTGTTTCAGCTGTAATGTCAGTGTTGCTTCCCTTCAATTAGCCAATTGAACAGCAATAAACCACCCCAGCTCTCCACCTGGGTAACTAGATTCAAAGCCCAACTATTTAGGTCAAACTCTGCATGACCCAGAGGCATTACCCAGGATTTGGTCAATGAACACCAGGGTTTGAATATCAGAGTGTCCTTGCACTGAGTTTAGATGCCAATAATGCTCAATTGACACACCTATGTTGGTTCATGTAAAAGGCAACAGAAAATGTTGTTAATATGAAAATGTGCTTAACTGAATAATGCAAAAAATTCTATCTTAAGTATATGATCTGTGCTCTGGAATGAAAGACAAATTTTGAATTTGTTTCAGTTTCACTGTTTTTATTTTTTAAAAGTCACTTTAAAGTTGGTTAGGTTGTTTTGTTTGTTTGGTTGTTTTCTATGTTTTGATTTTTCTTACTTTTGAGAGCAACCTAAGTTTAGAAAAGTTAAAAAAAAAAACAGGATGAGGGATTTCAGGGGGTTTCTTACTGTTTTTCAGGAGGAATCTCATTAACAACACTGCCACCCCAGGCTCTTCCCACCCTCTGGTCCCTTGTCTGGAGAGGGAGGGTGACTGAAGGACAAGAGAACTTTGATCCAAGTCAAGTTCTGCTCACCCCAAAGGCTTCATGGTACACACACATTAAATAAGTCCTGGTATCCTTCACAATGGGACCTCTTAAAATAAGGTTACTAATGATCCAACAGAAAGTCAAGCATCATCATTGGCCAACAACTTTTCCTCCAAGTGATGTTTCTTCCTTAAAGCAGCACCACAAGTGATTCAAGTGAACCCTTAATCTAGGAAAGAGACCCTCAGTTAATCACTTCCCATGGGGAGTGACACAGAGGGGATGGAAAAGGAAAGATCCACTCAGTAAATTCACTCACTACCCCTCTCAAAGGACAAGCAGGGACACATCAGAATACACAAAGAGAGGACTGAAAGTGAAAAAACTAAAGAACTGTTAAGAGCATTCCTTAAAAAACATGGGGAAAATAAATGAGTGGACTCACTCTAGTGCAGGTCTCAAAACTCTAACTTTTAATGCTTCCAATATTCGATTTAACTCCACAAATGGCTCTTTTTGACTTTGATCTATTGACAGACCAGATTCCTGAAAAGACAAAAAAAAAGGGGACTTTTTCGTTAAAGCATAAAAAACAATGGGTTGGCCGACAGTTTAAATATTCATCTGGAAAATTCAAATGAGGAAGCCAAGACAAAGCTTCATCTTCCTCAATGGACAACCTTCAACAGCCACACTTGTTACCTGACAGAGCTCCTCAGCTACATCCAGCATTCCCTGCCTGAAGAAGTGCTCCACCATCACCTCATTGAGGATCCTCTGGCTGTCAGCCTGCCAGCACCCATCTATCCCCACGCTGCTGATGTCCGAGTCAAAATTCTGAAAGACACAAATTAACAGTTAATAGGCTGCAACAAACCAGCCCACACCATTTCTCTTTAATCATGCAGGACACCTGTGGCTCCACCCTGATGCCTTCTGCCTATTACTCACTGGGCCCTCAATTATCTCCGAAGTGAAATAAATACATGGCAGCTTCCTTCATTACCTCCTGTGGAGGAAGAAAAAGAAATCTTTTAGGCTGCTCCTTTCAAGTCTGAATATTATTCACTACAAGGAATTACAGCAACAAGTTTAACTAGAAAGTTAGAAAACTAGTTAGCTAATAAAGGGGTTTGAGTCCATGATGGATTTCTGAAGGAAGTACCTGCAGAAATGGCTCTTTCCATATATGAAACCTGAAAATGTTTAGAGAACAGAACACAAAATCACCTACATTAGAATCAAGACAGAGTCATCAATATATCTCTGTTAACTCAGCACACCAAATTGCAAGTAATGCTTTAACTTAAGGATTTTTACATATCTGGCTAAGCAATGCTGAAAGAGCAAGAAGTCACTTCTCCCCACATCCAAACAACAAAACCCAAATCTCTGATGACCCCAACATCCCAACAACAGGCTGAGCTTTGAAGATCCAAGAGATATTTTTTAGAACTAACCCAGCTGATCCCAGTGCCATGTATTTTTAGGCCAGTGGCCTAGGGACATATTCCAGCAATAACTGAAGACATTGTCACGCTGGCTCCTTGGTAACACTTGGCACTGCTTGGCACTTTGCCTCTTGGCAGCAGGAGAGCAACATTTATTCTAATCCAAGATATAAACCAGGATTTTTAACTGCTAACACGTTTTATGGTCAGGGCAAGCAGGTTAATTTTAATAAAAATCCTCACCCACTGCTTAAAAAAAGCCTCTTGCAAAATAAAGAGTCTAGAAGCCAGTGCATTGCTTGCTGCCTGCTCTGGTGACTACAGCCCTCTCCCAAGAAGGAACTTCAGAGGAGCTGTGAGGATCCACAGCCCTGCACAACATGGGAACAGCAGCCTCTCACAAACACAGGTTTCTGTCACACAGGCAGGGCAGATAACACCCAGCTGGTACCAGCTGTCTTCCCATGCACAGCTCAACTTCACACTGCACCTTCCTGTTACTCACCACTTACTAATTTCCTTCATCAGCACCTCTACGTCCCCTTTGATGCTGCTCTGTGTCACCATGAAAAAGGGACAGCCTTTTCATCCCTGCCCACACAGCTCCAAAGCCACTGCTTCCTTCAGGGCTCTCAGCAAGCTCTCAGTGAAACATTAACCTCAGCCTGGCAAACTGACTTTTCCACCTTTCTGAGATGGTGGAGCGAGGTGAGCATTTAAATTATTGGCACTGATTCATGTCACACATTTAATAACATTCTCACTTGGGTGTCTTAACCTGTAACTCCTTGTCATGCTGTTCACCTCTAAGCTGTATCTTGAAAAACTTAACATCTTGATAATACTGTTCTTATTTGTGCTGATCAGTCAAATCCTTAAAGGTTCATCAGCTTTGCTGACTCTGCTCTCAGTGTCCAACCACCACCAGTAGGTAACAAACAAATCCACTAACAAAGCACTAAGGATATAAGACAGGGTTCAGAATGCACAAACTCACATTTGTTACCTCATTTCCAGGGTGGAGATCATCTTTAATCTAAAAATAATTGACTAGAAGTTATTCTTCATGCAATTCCAAGTCCTAGCAATGACACAATCCCCTAAGCAGAAACTGGACAGTTCTGGGCAGTTACCAACCAGTGAAGCTGCACCTATGCCTCAAACATGATCACATCATTCTCACTGCTCAGGGGCAGAGATGCTGAAACCAATTACCTCAAAATGCTCATTTTCTTTTGAAACAGCAAACCTACCAGCCCTTACAAACCCCACCATTAGATCTTTCCAAGTCACATAACAAAGTTATCAAGTCCCATCATTCAACCTGAGGACCTCAGTCATTCTCTGACCAACTCAGTCTTGGTCAGGTTCTCATTCCAATAATCTTTTTTAGTTAGTTTTAAACGATTCTGAGGTCTGTATTAAATGTGGGATTCTACAGCTCTGCCTCCTCTGGGTGCCGAGGAGCTTTAGGAACTGATTGCACAGATTACAGTGAGTGACTGCCACATGTCAGAAAAAATTATCACTTGCCTTTGGCTTATATATTTCACAACTGTCAGGCATGAAGGATCTGCTGGTGACTACAACCCTCGGTTTTGTTTTGTAAATGCTAACAGTATGCTAACTGACAGCACGTGGGGTGTAGTAAGATTTCAACAGTTCAAAGCATTTCTGCAAGTTAAAAACTCCAGAAAGCTTAAAACCCAAAAAACACAAAGTAACCCATGTGTCAGTTAGTACTCCTGAGGAACACATCTTTTTTAAAAGCTTAATTTGCAAGCCTGGGGCCAAACTGTACAGAATTATGTGCTAAATACACTAATGATACAATGTACAGCACATTACCAATAAGTGCTAGAATGTGATGACTTCAAGATGCTCACAAACACAAGCTGGACCTTTTCAACCAACATACAACCCTCCATGTTACAACAGGATATGAAGAAGGATGATGATTAAGGACAGTTTTATTCCTCAGTTATTTAGTTCAGATTACTTTGTGCATTCCTCCTTTCTGAATTCTTACCCAAAATACAAATAAAACATTTGTTTATCTTCTCTGTTCAATCTGTTTACACATAATAGAAAGCTCAACTTGCAGAGACTCTGTATTTATGTAGCCCCATTCTTCACAGCAGCACAATTAAATGATGTTCAGTAAAGGTTTTTAGTGTGTTCCTACACAAGTTTTTACATGAAATGAACATTAACTTAGGCAAAAGGCTGCTGTCCCAAAACAAAGACTGGATTAAAATGTTTGCCTTATTACAGATATAAATTCAGGGGGTACATGGAAGGAACTACCCTTTACTCCACCTACTTTCCTAAATGAAGGCATTTAACCACTACTCAGAGTGCTCCTAGAGGGAAAACATTTACCAGCCTATCAAACATGCTTGGAGATGAATTCAAACCGTTCCAAAGAGTGACTGATTTACAGGGACACTGAAGAATGAGCTACCTGATAACAACTTGCTGAACAACAGTGACATGACGAGTTCTGGAAGCAGAGAAATTGCCAGTACAATACAGAAAAAAATGGATGCAAACATTTCCTTTCAAAGGAGAAAATGCTCTTTGGAAGACAGGGTAACCTTTCATGGATCAGAAGCTTGCAATCCACATAGGACTGCCCTGAAAAGAGGTTCAGCTTATTAGATAAACTTTCCAAACAACACACAAAGCTCTGGCATTTCAGAATTTAATGTATTTGATGCCAAATTTGAACTTCATTTTGCTCTAAGGGTTTCTGTTCTCAGAGGGAACTCTGCAGGCAGACAAGTCTAGGGCCCAGCCAAGTTCACAAACCACAACTACAATAACTTAAAAACTGACCAGACTAAACTTTTTATGTATAACCCTGTCCCATATGGGAAAAAAGAAATTTAACCTGAAATTGCCAATGGCAGATAATAGTGCCAATGGCAGCAAGTTCTTTCACAATCCCAGCTATTACAACGACCTGTGTGGGCGCAGCTGGTGAGAGAGAGACGGTGAATTTTGTTTTTTGAATCAGAAGGCATATTTATTAATATATATAATACATTATTACTATACTAAATAGAATATAGAGAGAGGTTTGCAGAGCTGCTAGCTAAGCTAAGAATAGATAGAAAAGAATCTACAACAAAGTTGTGTCTAGGGACTCAGTCCCCTGGCTTGCACTGATGATTGGCCCTTAATTATAAACATAGAAAATGAGCTAATCAAGGTGAATCTTGTTGCATTCCACAGCAGCTGATAATAATTGTTTACCTTCTCTTCGGGGGCCTCTGGCCTCCCGAAGACGCAGAAATCTGAAAGAAAGGATTTCTGTGGAGAAATGTCTGCGACACCCAGCTTGCTAAATAGGAAGTCTATTGATTCTACATGCAACAGCAGCTGCCATGTGGCTGTGTCACATGGAACGAGCAGCAGTATTAGCAATTTCCCAACCTCAAACCAGGCCATGCACCTGGGCCTGAGCACACAGGCTCAGTAACACCATGAGCAGTGGTTGGAGATGTCAATCTGTCTGTAAAGTGAGTGAGGACTTACATGTGACACAAACAGAACTCCAGTCTCGTGAATCAAGGCAAGGGCTGTGCTGCCTTAAACTCTACTGAGTGTTTTATTTTGGAAGCAGCAGGTTTTGACCAGAATGTGTTGAGAATCAATTCACTACATCAATTACACAATTACTTCTACTGCTTTAAGCTTAAGTACATGATGGTGGAGGGATGGGGGAGGGCAATTCCAGTTTGGGACTCTGGTGCCAACCAGGACTTTGCTGGCACGTTCCAAGTGTAGCTTCCAGCAGCTCAGGGAAATTGCACTGGGTACATATGGAAGATTTGCTTCAAATGTTACAGTTCAGGGAAATGCTGAATTTCACCTGCATTTAAACATTACACACATTCATCTGACAAAAAGGCCCAGACCTTGGGGTATATTTTAAAGCAGGCCCTTTAAGATACTACCATATTTGGGAAAATTTAAAAAAAATCTTTTATATTTATATTGATATTTATATTTTATATATCTATATGGCTATGTTTATATTTATTCCCAGCAGCACAGGGAAATTGCACTGGGTACATATGGTAGATTTGCTTCCATTGTTACAGTTCAAGGAAATGTTGAATTTCACCTGGATTTAAACATGACACACATTCATCTGACAAAAAGGCCCAGACCTTGGGGTATATTTTAAAGCAGGCCCTTTAAGATACTACCATATTTGGAAAAATCAAAATTATTTCTTTAATATTTATATTTATTTTATATTTGTATAATTAATATATTTATATCTTTATATGATTATGTTTATATTTATTCCCAGCAGCACAGGGAAATTGCACTGGGTACATATGGTACATTTGCTCCAAATGTTACAGTTCAGGGAAATGCTGAATTTCACCTGGATTTAAACATTACACACATTCATCTGACAAAAATACCCAGACTTTAAGGTATATTTTAAAGTAGGCCCTTTAAGATACTACCATATTTGTGAAAATAAAAAAAATCTTTTATATTTATATTGATATTTATATTTTATATATAATCTATATTTTTATCTCTTTATATGGTTATGTTTATATTTATTCCCAGCAGCACAGGGAAATTGCACTGGGTACATATGGTAGATTTGCTCCAAATGTTACAGTTCAAGGAAATGCTGAATTTCACCTGCATTTAAACATTACACACATTCATCTGACAAAAATACCCAGACTTTAAGGTATATTTTAAAGTAGGCCCTTTAAGATACTACAGCTGGGGAAAATCAAAAAAATTCCACCAAGGACATATTTAAGGAGGCAATCCTAACTTGTGCTCTGAACTTCCCAGAACAACATCCTTTGTTACAAGCAGAACTGGGGACTTGTGCAGCTCCCACTGCTTTTAATATTTTAATGCAAACACCACAGACAAAAAGTGAGAGTGAAAATCCAGAGGAACAAGCACACTGCACACAGCCAGCTGAGCTCATCTTTGAAGACCTCGCTGAAAAAGCCCTTCTGACACTCAACAGGAACAGAGCAGATTAATGAGATCCTTTCTACTATTTTACCAAGCAACATATCTGAAATTTTACAAAATGCTTTTATTTACATCTCTTATTTTTCAAATAAAAACACTACATAAACTTAAAACATCAGAACAGAACACTGGAAAAACTATTCCCATGACAAGTGAAGCAGTAATTTGGAGATTAGACTCAAGCCTAAGCTTCATTATGCTTGTAAGCATTTTCTTTGGCTTCTAAGAAATACCATCACAATTTCCACTGAACACTGACACCCTCTCCATACAATCTGGGGCTGTTCTACCTCAGAGGATTTAAATGAAAGTATGGCTAAACCTGGAGGTGTATTTGTACACAGTCCACCTGCTAAGGCTGAATTGGAAAGTTTAAAAACTTAGGACAAGATTACATAGATTTATTTCAGGCTTCAAGCTGGTAATAAGGATGGAATTTTACTCTAGTTAATTGGTTTAGATACTGCAGCAAGGATTTGAGACAGATGAATCCTTAAGCTTTGGATAACAGTGATGTGTGGATTAAAGCTTTTAGTACAAAGTTTGAACTCTCCAGGATGGTCAGTCAGACATAAACAAAAAACACAAGTTTCATGGACATTCTGCCTAATAATGCAGCATTGTGTACTTTGTTTCTTCATCTCATTATTGTTACATTGTGCTTTAGCAGATTATCATCACTACCAAAGTTGAAATGAGATTCCCAAAGGATAAATCAGTGCTGTGTACTGAACAAATGTTTAGATCCTGTCAGAGACACAATCTGATGTGAGGCTACCACAAAATGTGCATAATAGCAAGTATCAGACTCCCTGCACACAGAACTAATAATTTATATATTATACATAATATATAGCATATAGCATATATAATATACAATCTATAATATGCAATATACAATATATATAATAGAAGTAATTTATATATTACTTTTATATAAAAGAAGAGAGAGAAAAAAGCATGGCCTGAAAGTATACATGTAGCACCATTTCAGTATAATTTCAAAGAATTGTTAATATTTACCTACAAAACCAGGTACAATAATATTCACATCCCAGTTATTACTGAACCTGGAATTCAGATGTCTCACATGTAAAGCACCAAAGATAAGCTGCCCTATCTTATTTAGACACAGAGACTGTGAGATGCTGAATCTCCTCTATTGCACATTAAGAGCACTGCTGTAAAATTCAGCTCCCAAAACCAGTAACACCCCTGAAAGAGGTACAAAATGCCTTTCATAAAAAATTCTCTGGTCTTACAGGATCACAGAAGGTTTTAGGTTAGACCTTAAAGATATCTTGTTCAAACCCCTGCCATGGCAGGGTCTTCCCATTGGACCAGACTGCTCAAAGTTGCTTTGAACACTTCCAGGGATGGGGCAGCCACAGCAAAATGGCACTTCAGAGTTACCTGCTGCTGACAATCAGCTAGAAATACATATATACACATTTATAAAAACTAACAGTATTTCTTACTGAGGCACACATTGAAGAAAACATTTTGCTAAACTGATAAAACACAAAATATTTCTACATGCTGTAAGATCTATAGGGTCTATTCTGTAAGAAATCAGATTTGAGCTGTCCCAGAGGGAACAGGCTGGCTGCAGAGTTCTCAAAGCAAGTACTGGCTGCCCACTGGCTTGCCTTTGCTTCTGCAGCTGACAGAATATTTAGTTCAGATTAACTGTAGGAAAAATCTAAATGTTGTGTTATATTGTGATAATGCAGTCAAAGCAGAAAACAAATACCTTATCAATGGCTTTTCCAACCCTGGATACACTGCTGTGGATGTCCTTGTGGTCTGAGGCCAGCTTCTGGACTGTGTCTTTTATTCTCTTACAACACTGGGTCATAACAAGTGAAATCGTCCCCGACAAGTCCCCATCTTGATCTGGATAAAAGAGAGGAAAATCACCAACTTTGCTACAGAAAAACTGGAATATCAAATCTCTCAATATGCAACAGCATCAACAGACAAAAAGTGGCATTAAAGAAATGCAATCTAGAGAGTATTTGCAAAGCAAGATCAGCTTAACTGCAGGCAGATGTACAGGAATTCACCTGTATGAAAACTCTCCTGTGGAATTAGGAATCCAGCTGGGTGCACAGTAACACTGAACAAGTAAAACAGTTTAAAAATTTAATGTAAAAAAATTTATTCATCTGCTGTGACTGGGACACATTTTCCTGTGTCCCAGTCACAGCAGATGAATAAACATCTCAAAGTCACACTCAGTTCCCAAATCTCTAAGCACAGAACAGAAGGACACTGATCAGGATCATTTTCTTTAGACAGCCCCTAGAGGTACATGAGAACACCAGGTTTAACTTCAGGATGCAAGCAAAAGTGGATTAATGATGGCCCAATAATGAATTCCTGCCCCACAAGCCCCCACTGCTACTGGCCTGTGTGTCTGAGCTGTGTGAAACTTCTGCTCCCTGACTTGTGGCAGAAGCTCTGAACAGTTCCCAGTTCCCCTCAGTGGATGAGAAGCTGTCCTTGGAGGACCTGTGGACCTTGTTATGAGATTTATTCTCTAGAAATATTCTCTGTGACATTTCTTAGCTGATGTCCAACAGGTTCACTGCTGTATGACCCACTCTGTGAAGAAAATAACAAACAGGACAGGCTTACAGGCCCTGACCACATCACAGCTTCCACCCTTTGTGCCTTGATTCAAGCATCACTCAGAAGCTTGAGTCAGAAAAAAAATTACCTTTTTTTGGTGCTTTACTTCAGTTCTTTCTTCCTGCTTTTGATTTAAAAATACAAGAAAAAATTTCCCTTCCAGTCTTACCTCTGAAGGTCTCTCCTTTCTCAAAGTTGAAGAATTTTTCCTTTAGGGACACAGACTTAGCAGCCTTCCTGCATGGGAAGGTTAATTTAAGTGGGAGAGGAGCTCAGAAATGTCTCCCTAATATTCCAGACCCAGAGCCTTCATGTGAAAAAACAAAATCACCAAAATATCTCTTCAGAAGAAGGATTTTATGGAAAACGTGTTCACTTTTTAAGTTTGTTCCTTTTTGATTTCATGTTTTAACACATCTTTGCTTTCAGCAGCGTGTTAAGAGCCCAGTTTCTGCAGAGAGCAAAGAAATCCAGAAAAAACTGCAATCATAGGGAGCAGATAATAATTTCACAGCCGTTTTTCTAGGCCCCTTCCTTCTTGCACCCTCTGAAAGCTGCTCTGGCACTGTCACACACTGAGCCACCCCCTGTGAGCAGCAACAGCTCCTGCCCAGCCCCACCAGGGCAAATTTCCACAGCATTTCTGCATTAGCCATGGGTTCTAAGAACAAAAATAACCTTTACCATGCTTTTTCCTCCCTGCAGCCCCATGAAGCCAAGGATCATCTCCTGGGCAAAAGGCTAATGGGGTTCTGTGGCTTTTTTCCTAGGGGATGAGTGAGGAGAAATAAGATTGAAATAGTCACTTCAGTGATTCTGTGCATCCCAAATTAAAACTGAAAATTCCACTCGACTATTCCAAAAAGTTCATCACCTAAAATTATTTCAAGAATAATCATTGCTATTTAAATTTTATTACAAACACTTGAAATAACATGAAGGATCTGTAACTGTCTCATGAATTTTGCCATGGCCAAATGACCAGCCAGAGATTATGCACCAAGTAAAATGGAAATACTCATTCCCCAGGAAACAGAGAGGCTGAAATGCACTTTCTTCAAGCCATTAAGCTAAAATCCAACCAACCCACATGGGTGCCTGCTCTTACCACAAGCAAAGAAGTGAATTTTTGGTCCCTGACATCGTAGCACAAAGCCAACTGCAGCAAAGCAATGAAAATGTCTGCAGAGGAAAAGCCATCAGAGCTGCAGAAGGTTTTCTCTCTGCTCCAACCAAACTCTGAGCTACTTGCACTAAATCAGGAGAAAATCTGCAGCCATCCCATCCCTGCTGCTAATTCAGGGTTCACAGGACTGAGAGCTTCTCTCTGTGACGTGTGCACAGTCACAATTTAAAAAATTCAATGTATTGGCCCACAAGCAGCAAGCACAGGGCAGAGGGCAGTGCCAAGTTTACTCAGGCACACACTTACACCACCCAAGAACATGCAATCCTTGGCCACTCCAGAAGACAGATTTATTAAGAGAACAGAGAAGGAAAACAAATTTGTCCTCCCATTCACAGGCCTGAGCACAGGGATGGTCTGCCCTTAGGCTGCAACATGAAATCAGCCCAAGACATTTTAATACACTTGTGGTGGGGGAGAAGGAAACCAGTTTAGAGGCTTAGGCAGTTTCTAATAGTTTCTTCTTCTCCACCCACTTCCTTTTTTATCCAGTGCCTATTTAAGGTCCTTTCATGCATCTCTGCTCTCAGATCTTGTCCTAACCTCTTCTTCAGCACTCAGGGCTTTCATTTCTCTTTCCTTTTTCCTTTGAAATTACATCCAGGAGCCTATTTCTGCAGTTCATAGCCCTGAAATAGACTTCCACATTGAGGTGGCTGGCTGCTTTCAGTTCCAGCCATTTTCAGAAATCCTCAAGATAGTGGGTAAAAGCTGAAAATACCTGTTCTTTTCAGAAAGTTACAAATAACATGTTAAAGAAAAGAGAAAATAGCAAGAATTTTGACCCCTATGAATCCAGCTCACCCTCAGATGCCAAAATTGGAGTCCCTAGATGTCTGAGGGTGCATTAGCAAAGTACTGGCTTCATTCTAGAGCACTCACTGAAAGAAAGCTCAATTTGGGATGTGCTCTCTGGGACAGCATCACTTGGTAAGTGCTGAAATTATTCACTGGACAGTGCCAAATCCAACTTGGATGGAAACCCAATGAGGATCCTGAAGGAATCACACACTGGAACCTTCTAAATTCATTACAAAGGGAGTAAAAGCTCTGGGGCTGCCACAGGAACGTCACAGCCAAACCTTTAGAGCCCAACAAAGACCAACACGAGCGTGAGGGTGACACACACAGCTCTCCAGCAAGGTCAGCACCTCACTTTGTGAACACACATATTTTAGTGACTGTCCTCAATGGCCAAGCCCAGGCTGTTCCAAACAGCACAAACAATAGTTACTGAAACACAGGTCAAAACAATGCCAAAAAGACCAAGCCTTATTTCATCCCAAATAAACCCCTCACAATGAGAATTCCATGTCTGCTCTCTACAGAAACTTCTGGGTACACACAGAGCGGCTCCAGCACACTGGTGCTTGTGTTCCTGGAATTATCCACACTCCCGAGCGAGCTCTGCACCTGTATTTGCACAGGCAAACAACAGCAACCACGACCTCCCCCATCCAAACAAAAACAAAAGCAGAGCAGCAGCACAGTTGGTCACAGTTTGCTCTCACAGTTCCTATTTTTAATCCCCGAGCCATCACCCGCTTCCTGCATGGCCTTGGTAAATCACTTCAGCTGCCTCTCCACTCCCTCCCACTCCAGCGAACACGGCCCTACCTCCGTGCCCGGGATTTCGCAAGCCTGAAACGCCCCGTGTTTACAGCTCTGCAAGCGCCCAGCATCAGCTGTGACACACACACGAGCCTTGTTTACCTCTGCTTCACCGCCAAAGCCGGCCCAGCAAAGGAACACAGCTCAGGGACACAGGAAAAGAGACAAAAACAGAAAAGAAACGGGGGCGGGGAGTGGAGGGGGGAAGCAAACAGGTCAGCTCTGCCCTATTTCCTCCGTATCCCCCCGGGACGACCAAGCCGCCTGTCACCCAACAGAGGCACGCCAGAGCTGCTGACCGGGAACAAACAAACCCCTCCAGGAGGCCCGGGAGGGTGAGATTGATCACACAAATCTGGAATATGCTGAGCTGGAAGGGACCCACCAGAACCAGCGAGTCCGGCTGCTGGCCCTGCACAGGACAGCGCCAACAATGCCACCACGGGGCTCAGAGCATTGTCCCAACACTCCCTAAACTCTGCTGTGCCCACTGCCCTGGGCAGCCTGCTCAGCGCCCAGCCACCCTCTGGGTGAAAAACCTTGTTGTGATAGCCAACATAAACCTGCCCTGCTCCCACCTTTTAAATGTTCCCTGTCAACAACGCCCCAAAGCTCCGGGGGCTGCGGGGGAAGATCCCCGGTACAGAGCCCTTGGGATGGGGGGCCCCGGAGCCCGGGCTCCCCTCAGGATGGGGGTCCCTGGAGCACAGGCTCCCCTCAGGATGGGGGTCCCCGGAGTCGGGCTCCCCTCAGGATGGGGGTCCCCGGAGCCCGGGCTCCCCTCAGGATGGGGGTCCCCGAAGCACAGGCTCTTCTCAGGATGGGGGTCCCTGGAGCACAGGCTCTTCTCAGGATGGGGGTCCCCGAAGCACAGGCTCCCCTCAGGATGGGGGTCCCCGGAGCCCGGGCTCCCCTCAGGATGGGGGTCCCCGGAGCCCGGGCTCCCCTCAGGATGGGGGTCCCCGGAGCACAGGCTCTTCTCAGGATGGGGGTCCCCGGAGCACAGGCTCTTCTCAGGATGGGGGTCCCTGGAGCACAGGCTCTTCTCAGGATGGGGGTCCCCGGAGCCCGGGCTCCCCTCAGGATGGGGGTCCCCGGAGCCCGGGCTCCCCTCAGGATGGGGGTCCCCGGAGCCCGGGCTCCCCTCAGGATGGGGGTCCCCGGAGCACAGGCTCTTCTCAGGATGGGGGTCCCCGGAGCACAGGCTCTTCTCAGGATGGGGGTCCCTGGAGCACAGGCTCTTCTCAGGATGGGGGTCCCCGGAGCCCGGGCTCCCCTCAGGATGGGGGTCCCTGGAGCACAGGCTCTTCTCAGGATGGGGGTCCCCGGAGCCCGGGCTCCCCTCAGGATGGGGGTCCCTGGAGCCCGGGCTCCCCTCAGGATGGGGGTCCCCAGAGCACAGGCTCTTCTCAGGATGGGGGTCCCTGGAGCCCGGGCTCTCCTCAGGGGGGCTCCCAGCCCACAAAGCCCGAAGTTTTCAGGGGTGTCCAGCCCACAACGCCCCCAATCTCGGGCTTCCCCTCGCCGGAGGGAGGAGCGGGGCCGCGTCCCCTGGGCAGAGGGGGTTGCGGGGGGGTTTGCACGTACTCTCGGTCTGCAGGATCTCCCTGCGCAGCCCTCCCGCGTACTGGATCAGCTCCTCCAGGCTGCGCTCGCACAGCTGCCCGTATCCCGAGAACTTCTGCAGCACCTTCTCCAGCTCCCGCTCCACCGTCACGCACTGGTCCATCGCGCCCGGGCCGCGCTGCTCCTCCTCCTCGTCGTCCTGCTCCTCCTGCTGCCCCGCGGCCGGGCCCCCCGCGCCGCCCGGGCCCCCCGCCAGCCCCGGCCCCCGGCCGGCCCCGGCCCCGCTGCCCCGCGGCACCGTCACCCCGGGCCGCCGCACTTCCGCGCAGGCAGCGCCGCGGACACGCGGGGACCTCACGGCGCTCCGCGCAGGCAGCGCCGCGGACGCCTCGGCGAGGGGCCTTGGCGCAATGCAGGGCGGAGCGGGGATTTTCGGTCAGGCGGCGCGGCGGGCAGCTCGGGCGCGCCGCCGGCGACGGGGGAGGGAGGGCGGGCGGGCGGTGTTTTCCGGTGTCCCGGGGGGAGCGGGAAGCGCTTCCCGGTCAGGTGGCGCGTAGGAGTCAGCCTGGGGAACGGGGATGCCGTTGCGGTCAGGCAGGGAGATGGGCAGCTCAGCGCGGGGGCCTGAGGGGCGCTGTTGCCATGGCGACGCCGAGGCCTGAGGGGCGCCGGGCCCCGGACGGTCCCTCTGGATCTTGGGTGTGAAAAATGCGGATTTTATGATTGGCTTTTCACAAATATTAAAATGAATATGATATGTTTTATGTTGGAAAGTTATGCTGTATTAATTTTTGAAGTAGTTTGTTAAGTATAGTTTTAGGTTATAACATAATGTTAAAATAGAAAGTATGTATGTGGGATATTTTTTTAAAGAAAGGAATGAGGAACTCGCACCAGATAGCAGGCACAGGACACCTAAATCTTTCAGAGAAAAAGAATTTATTGCTCTCTTATCAGAAGAAATGAACTTCGTCCCACCTTGCTCAGCCCTGACGATGCTGTCAGGGTTCAGAGGAAGAAGCTGACACCAGACAGAATCCTGTGTTTGAATGGAATTTATGCACCATGTAGGAGGTGCATGAATATGCAACAGGTTGTTGTTTTTAAGGGTTAATCCTGTGTTAACGTGTGTCCTTTTTCAGGCTTATTTTGCCCAGAAAGAGGCACCTGGACTGTCCATAACTCTTTGTTTCTATTGTCTCATATTGTCCAAATTATTATTACTCTAATTGTATTCCTATTTTTATAACCATTTTATTACTATTAAACTTTGAAAATTTTAAAAACAAGTGATTGGTGTTTTTCACAGGGCTGAAGTGCATTGGACTGGCAGCAGCTTTTAAAAATGTGCTCAAAGAGATGGCTCAGATGGAATTGCACTTGGTTAACAGCAGCTCCAGGCAAATTCAGAGGAGATCACCAAGATGAGAGGGATGAAGCACTTCTCCTGCGAAGGCTGAGAGAATGGGGATTGTTCAGCCTGGAAGAGAGAAGAAGGCATTGAGTGACCCAGCTGAGGCCTTCCTGGACCTGAAGGGAGCTTACAGAAAAGATGGGGCAAGACTTGACAAGGGCAGGTAGTGACAGGACAAAGGGGAATGGCTACAAAGTGAAACAGAAAGGGTTTAGGTTGGATATTAGGAAAAAATTCTTTACTGTGGGGGTGGTGAGGCCCTGGCACGGGCTGCCCAGGGAAGCTGTGGATGCCCCATCCCTGGAAGTGTTTGAGGATGAAGCTCTGAGTGACCTGGGCTAGTGGAAGGTGTCCCTGCCCATGGCAGGGGCTTGGAACTGAATGGTCTTCAAGGTTTCTTCCAAGCCAAACCATTCTGTGATTTTATGCTGATGGCTCTGTGAGCTTTGGGGTCTGGAGGCAGCAGCCCAGGACACACAGGACTCTGTGTTTTGTGCAGCACACTACAAACAAAGCTCCTGATAAATTTGGACAAAGTTAACTGGAAAACCAGCATTTGGTCTGAGCCTGGGGTAGTGTTGCTTCATCTGTGTCCACAGTGCTGGGCACAGGAATACAGGAATTCAGTATTCTCACAAGCACAGAGCACTTGTGTGATGTGCAGTGTCAGTAATTGGCCACATTTTGGCCCAAACCCCTGCTTTTATATGTTTTTGCTCTTCATTTAATCACAAATCATGCTTAAACACAAGCACTATCTTCTGGTTTTTTAGGTCATCAGCACAGGGGGTTTAATTTGTGAAGTTCTCCACTGCTGTGGAGAACTCAGCACACTCAAGCAAGGCCTCCTTACTTATTTATTTATTTTGGATGTTAAACAGAGCTGGTCTTTTTCAAGGGGGCAACAAATAGCTTTTCACTGGTACAAAACCAGAAAATGCACACTGGCTAGGAAAAAAAAGTGTCTTTATTTGTAGCTTTAATAATTTTATTCTGCTCCTGTAAGTTGGTTTGCCCTGACTGACGTTAATCACTGTGTGTTTACAGCAGGGGGTGACCATCAGCTCCAGCTGTGGCTGCAGAAAGTCCTGATCACCTGCAGGGTGTCACGGCTGGCCCTGAGCAGGGCGCTGGGCTTACACCCAACCCGGATTGCTGTGTGAATCACCGCCAGATCGCGGGACTGCCTCACCCATGGCAGGGGCTGGGACTGGCCGGTCCCTGAGCTCCCTCCCGGCCCGAGGCACGCCAGGGTTCCACGGCTCCACAGCCGAGCTCTCGGGAGCGGTCACTGTTACACACTCACACCTCTGCTAAATCTGCTTCTCCTACAAAGCAGGGAACATCTGATTTAAAATTCCTCTGCCCACAGCACAATAATAAATAAATAAAACTGCCTCCCCAGCAGTCTGGGCTGCTGCAATCTTGCTTTGAGATTCTCATAGAAGCTTTTGTTATTCAGTATCAATTACAAAGAGGCACAGTTTCCTATCACGCTTAAAACATGTCAAGATGCACCCATGTTGATAAAGAAGCACATCAAGAATTTCTGTGCTGGGGAATTCTCAGAAATTCACAGAATTGTAGAATATCCTGAGTTGTAAGGAACCCACAAGGATCATCAAGGTCCAATTTCTGTCATCCAAGTAAATTGTAATGCAGAGGTGGCTCTTGGGAAAACTCTTTCACGTTGTTTGAATATTAGTTTGCTAAACTGTTATCTTTATAAACTCATTTAAAAATTGTGTGATATTAACATGGTAAAGGATTGAATTAAGATGTTTAATCCCCTGTTTTATGGTCAATCCTCTCCTTTACTATTTCAAAATGACAATACTTTTCTTATGTTCCCCCCAGAAGTCTGGATTACTGTGTGTATTCCCAGGCTGCACAGTCAGCAACTGCCCGTAGGAGAGGATGGGGGAGGAGAGGGAATCCTTGCCATTTACCAAGGGACAGCAGATAAAAACACTGCAGATTTAGCTGTCTGACAAGGAAAGGTGGCTGTCCCAGTTCTCAGGATTTCAGCTCATTAGCTCCTAAATGATAGCAAAATTTTTGTGCTGCCAAAATTATTTAAAAGCAGATCCTTGCTTTAAGCTTTTGTTTAAAGGTGGAATTTATATTCTCCATTCTCTTCACATTTGTAATATTTGCTCTGTGAGCATAGGACTGACTGACTGATGACTGTTTAATGATGTTAATTAAGTAGTGTTAACCCTGGGGTCTTTAAAAATGCCAGCGTGTCTCATCCTTGTGCTCAGCCCCAATGAATTTCAATTCACTCTTAAGATATTTAGATTTTCCAGATAATTAAAACTCCCTGAAAGATTGTTTGCAGGTGACATGTCTAAGACATTCTGAGCTGGAACTGGAAACCAAATGACAGCTACATCTAGAAAATGGAACATTTTCTGGTAGGGTCAGCTTAGTGCATCAGGGATGCAGAGGTGGGGAGGGAAGAGAGGATCAGAGAGCCTGGGGGAGGCACTGGATCCATTTAGGTTTGCCCTGCCAGACCTTTGGTTAACTCCTCACCTGCTGTTCTTGGTTGTATCCTCCCTCATCTGGGTGCTTCAGTGTTGGCAGCTGCTTTGTTTTGGGTTGTTTTGGGTACTGGCTTGAAATATCATTTGTACTTTTCTGAAATGACTCCAGGGCTTTGAGTTGTGGCAGATGATTGGCTTTGTCTCTGCAGGGGCCTCATTGAGCTCAGGCCACGAGCACTGGCAATGGCACGCTGGTGACAGCCTCCCCAGCAGTTGGTGCTGCAAATAGTTCAGCTGTGAGCGTAGAGGAGTCATTGTTGTGAGGTGCCTTCCTGCCGGGGGGGCCAGGGCACCCCAGGAAATTACAGGGGAGAATCAAAGGAAACTACTGGAGCAGGGTCTGAGGTGCTCATGTAAAACAAAGAAACAAACCAAACAAAAAAATCCCACCACAAACCCAACAATGTTTTCTAACTAAAGTTAAATATACAAAGTCCTTCTTCAAACTCCCACCCGTCACTTCACACGGGTGGGAGTTACTTCTCACTCACTTGAAACAAAAGGTAAAGAAATCAGGCAAAAGTGGCAAAAGAATCTGGCCTTCGCAAAGCTTCTGGAAAAGAACCCTGTTCCTGGGGCACTCCAGGGCTCAGAGCCTGCCTGAGGCCCTCAGACAGGTGATGGGAAATGTTTTATTGACTGTCCTTGGCTCCAGCAGCTGCAGGGACAAAGCCACTCCCTTTGTTTTTGCCAAGGGCAAAGGATTCATCTTCCTGATGCTTTGCCACCTGCTCATTAGGGGACGGGCCCTGGCTGAGGCAGGGCAGGTTTCCCAGGCTGGGAAGGAGAGAGCAGCACTTGGCTCTGTGAGCCCCTCCACCAGGCTGTGCCTCTGGAACCTTCTGTCCCACCTGGCTCTGTGAGCCCCTCCATTGCCTGTGCCTCTGGAACCTTCTGTCCCACCTGGGCTCTGTGAGCCCTTCCACCAGGCTGTGCCTCTGGGACCTCCTGTCCCACCTGGGCTCTGTGAGCTGTGCCTCTGGGACCTCCTGTCCCACCTGGCTCTGTGAGCTGTGCCTCTGGGACCTTCTGTCCCACCTGGGCTATGTGAGCTGTGCCTCTGGGACCTTCTGTCCCACCTGGGCTATGTGAGCCCCTCCACCAGGCTGTGCCTCTGGAACCTTCTGTCCCACCTGGCTCTGTGAGCTGTGCCTCTGGGACCTCCTGTCCCACCTGGACCTGCCACCCGAGACTTGCTGCAAACCCTACAGAGCTGCTGAAATCCCTTTGTATTTAACACAGTGCTACCAGCACATACAAGGTTTGCACTCTACTTTTATCTTTTCCAGATAAAAATGTTGAAGAATGAAGTTGTATGTGACTCACAGTGGAAGGGTACAACATTTACCAGCTCGTAAGAGCTTTGTGAGTGGCTACTTCTGCAATCCCTCCACTCTTCCCCTTTCAAGAACCAAAAGGAGCACATTCCTGAAGAACACAGTGTCATGAATTTTTTTTCTGGAAGAGGCTGTGTTGGCCATGTCACAGAATGAGCTGAATGTGGATTGTTGAGTTTTTTTCCTTTAAAAATTATATCAACACACTGAGAAACCTTTAAATGTGTTTTAAAGGCTCTGAGGAGGAAAGTGATTTAAATGCTATTTTCCAGATCAATATTAGTGTGCCTTTTTGGAAATGGATAGTACAGAATTACAGCATGTACACTCTGGGGGTTTCTCAGTGCTTTTAAATTTAAGCTGTGCTATTTTTGTGCTCATCTGTATGAGCTGCCAATTTTCATGCAAATTATGGATTCTTAAAATAACTGAACATACAGAAGCACTGTTGAGTTTCTTTCAGAGGAGAGCCTTCCTCTCAATGCAGTAACTCGATTTTAGTACATTTTTTTTGTAGCAGGCTAAATTGCATCTTTGCAGGCCAACACTTCTTGTAGAGCCTGGCACGGTTCTTGGAAGATCACTTCAGCAGGGATCCACGCTGTGCCCCAAAATGCTTCCAGTGTGAGCACAGCCCCAAGTTAAACCCCTGTCCGAGGTCGGGGTGCAGCTCACGCTTGCCTTTGGCTGTCGCTTTGGCACCAGCTCTCAGTGCCGAGGCCAAGCCGCAGAGTCCGAGCTCCGAGCGCGCAGATGAATCTCACTGTGGAATTTTGGAATTTGCTTTCAGAGCCGCGCAGATGAATCTCGCTGAGGAATTTTGGAATTTGCTTTCAGAGCCGCGCAGATGAATCTCGCTGAGGAATTTTGGAATTTGCTTTCAGAGCCGCGCAGATGAATCTCGCTGAGGAATTTTGGAATTTGCTTTCAGAGCCGCGCAGATGAATCTCGCTGAGGAATTTTGGAATTTGCTTTCAGAGCCGCGCAGATGAATCTCGCTGAGGAATTTTGGAATTTGCTTTCGCGCCAGCCGAGGGCTGGGAGCGGGGCTGGCGTGCGGGAATGAGGAGCGGAGGGATCATCCCCGCAGCCAGCAGCCCGAATCCAAATAAACTCTGTCCACTAAGCTGCCCCAAAACTGCCCGAACACATCGACCCTGCAAATACCGGCCCCCAGTTCTGCCTCTGTAAATATTTTTCTTTTCATGAAAAGCGTCGGCCGAGTCGGATCCTGCCCTCTCTCCCTCCCCGCTATCCGAGGTATTTATATATATTATTTTTCTCGCAGCAAAGCGCAGCCGCAGGGTCCAAAGTTGCAGCCGGGGACAGGGACGCGACCGCCCCCCGAGCCCGGGGGTGCGGGGTCGGGCCGCAGTGCTGAATCACGGCGCGGGGAAGGAGAAGGGGAAGAAGGGGAAAAGGGGAAGGGGAAAAGGGGAAAAGGGGCAGGGGGCGGTGCCGGCTGCTCGCGTCACTGTTATGTCTCCGCGGCTCCGCCGGGGCGGGGACAGCGGCAGCGGCGGGCGGGAGGCGGGGGGGCCGCGGCCCCGCTCCCCTGACAGCCCCCGCTCCCCTCCCTCCCTCCCTCCCCAGCCCGGCCTCCGGCTCGGCGCTCCCGGGAAGATGTGGGTGAAGCTGTGCTGTTTGCTGCTCTACTTCCTGGCGCTCTTCGTGCTGGCCCGGGTGTTCGAGGCCGTGGCGTGGTACGAGAGCGGCTTCCTCGCCACGCAGCTGGTGGACCCGGTGGCGCTGAGCTTCAGGAAGCTGCGGACCATCCTGGAGTGCCGCGGGCTGGGGCATTCGGGGCTGCCCGAGAAGAAGGATGTGCGGGAGCTGGTGGAGAAGTCAGGTACGCGGAGCTGCCCCGTGACCCGGGGGGACGGACGGAGGTCGGCGCCCGGCCACCCCCGCCCGGGCTCCGGCCGCCCTTGGATGGAGGCGCGGGCGCCGCTTCCCTGGGCAGGGCGGGTTTGGGGAGCGAGCTGGCTGCCCCCGGCAGGGGAGTGCCATGGAGGGAGCCCGGGGATCTCGGGGGGTGGCGGTCACAGCGTTGTGAGCCCGAGCGAGTGGAAGGCCTGCGCTGGACGGGGCACCGGCAGCGGCCCTTCCCTTCCCTTCCCGGCCCGGCCCGGCCCTCCCCGGGAGTTCCGCTGCGGGCGCTCGGGTCAGTGCGGGTGGCACAGATACGACCCGATGTCGGCTGCCGTGAAAAACGAGGAGGAGAGACTCCGAATAGCTGCAGTAGGATAGTGTTTACAGCTGGGGCCGGCTTGTTCCCGTGTATGCCCAGCCGAATGCTGGGTTTATTACAGGTGCGGTTATCAAGATGGGCCCCAAGGAAAGCGATGATTTCATGGCTGAGGAGAGCAAGGGATGGGTACCCAGGGTTGAGATGGTTTTACACAAGGGGAGCAGAACTAGTTCCTACTTAGAAAAATCAGCTCGGAAAAAGGCGGGGAGGCATTTCAGAAGTAAGGAGAACCAGGTGAAGGAGATAGACTTCTCGGGGCTGGTGAAGAGCAGGGGAGATGGAAGAATGGCAGAAGTGCCCTGAAAGTAAGGATGCTGCCTGGAGCAGCCGGAGGGAGCTGGCCCCAGGGACTGGGAGATGGGGCTGATGTAATAGCTGTAGTGCCAGCCAAGCAGGAAAATGTGAGTAGTGGCTTTTAAATCAGTGATGGAAGGGCTGGTGATCCAGGCGAGAGAGAAATCCCAGCAGATGGGATAGGCAGTGAGGGTCTCTAATGTCTGGACAGAGAAGGATGTAAGAAATCGTGAAGGATTTGTATGGATGTAGTGCCTGCCAAATAACCTTATAAATGCTGGTTTAAATAATTGATATCAATCCTGGGCATTTAAATTTATTTTGCTTTTGCTGTTCATTGTTTATTTATGTTTTTATGTTGTTTATTGGCTTTGCTGCTCCAACAGGAAAAAGCATTAGGCACTTTCACTTTTGTTTCCAATCACTTTCACTCCTTGGCTGTCAGGTACTTTAATGATGTCATGATGTTTGGGTTGCATATGCTGCAGGGAAGTGTTTAACTCCAAACAAACTGTATTAACCAACTTCTTCAAATGTCATGGAAACACTTCTCATACCAACAGGCTTTGCAGCATTTTTCTGTGGTTGCGTTTTGTTGGGGTTTTTTCCCCTCTAAATATTATGAATATTTTTGCAAACCCCTAAAGGGTTTCAGCTGTTGCACTTATTTTCATATTTTTAAGGAAACTGGTTTTGGACAAGACCTCATTTCTTAAAGCTTAGTAGATTAGTTACTAGAATGCAGGTTGTCATTAACAGTGTTTGTAATGATTGTGAAACAGAACACGAGAAGGAAATGAGATTACGAAGGAAACATAATCAGATGATTTTACCGTGAGCTTTTTATGTCACTGCATTTGGAGTTCATGGGAACTTTTCCCAACTGTGCAAACAAAGGCCAACAGCTAAATTATTCTGCCTGAGATTTTTACTAGTAACAGGACCACAAACATTGGGTTTTGGTCCAGAATTAATGATTGAAATTCTGAAAGTATGTTTGAATTATCAGTGTTAAGAAATTGCTTGCTGCAAAATTGCAATCCTGTGAAACGAAAGCAAAGATGTACATGCTAAAATTGCTCTCAGCCACTGAGTGTTGTTATTTGCAGAGAATGAGCCTTAGAAAATGTTCTTTTATTCCTTTGTGTGCTCGTGCATGTGTGGTGCATCTGTGTAATCAGAAACAGAGCATTCATGTCTTCTGTGGTCTGACCGAAATCAAATTGTTCACAGTCACGTCACCAGAGACAGAATTATAGTAACAACTTAAGCTTTAGCTACCTTTGTACTGAAAAGGTTCTCTGAGCAACCATGCAAATATGGTTAGTTAAACTGTTACTAGAATTCATGAAGTCATCTTTCTCCAGTGCCATTTTAATTGAATTTCTCCAACTGTCTCTGTTTCAGGAGACCTCATGGAAGGAGAGCTTTATTCAGCTCTCAAGGAGGAAGAGGCCTCTGAATCGGTTTCCAGTACAAACTTCAGTGGTGAAATGCATTTCTATGAGCTTGTAGAAGACACAAAAGATGGGATCTGGCTGGTACAGGTATATAAATTTGACTTTTTGGTTTAATATATATTGATCACACCCAAAATGTGGTTCAAAGGAGGAGTTTATGAGGGTAGTTAACTAGTTGTAAAAACGTGTAACAGGGAGATGGTGACAAAGATAAATTTCATCCAGGAGGTGAGGAATGGAGAAATAAAACAAGAAAGGCTGGAAGTGCCAGAGTTCCTATACAGACAGGAAGAAAAAAAAAGCTTGTTATTCTGTGGATTGCTTTTTGAAAAGCAGGCATGTTAGAAGCAGGGAACGAGCAGAGCAGCACACACTGAAGTACACAGAGAATGCAAGTCCTTGGCCCTGGGTTTGTGAGAGCCGTGTGATGTGTGAAGGAGGTGCGTTAGTACAGATGCTCCCAGCTGGCACAGGCTCCTGCTGCTGCTCTTCCCTTTGCTTGCATTGCATGCTCAGACCCAGCCAGTTTAAGTTTCTGCTTGTCTGAGGGGCTTAGAGCCCTTGTCAAATCTCTGTGGGCTCTTCACAAAGGCAGGAAGGATCTCAGTCTGCCAGCTTCCCAGGCCAGCAGGCTGCTTCTGCAACATATTCCAGTGGCTTGAAGTTAACTTTCTCCCAAGCCTTTTGTGCCCAGCAGTTTCACAGTCTGTTTTCCAAGGGCTGCATGAAAACAAGAGATCATTTAGGAAAATAAAGACAGACTTTTTCCAATAGGATTCTGAAGCAATTAATCATCATTCCTGAGAACATAAGTAACCTAGACCAAAATGTAGAAGTTATTTTTCTGTGTCAACGTGTCTGTTGACAAGAGGGTGTTTTTTAAGGCATAATTTTCTCCTAACACCCATATTAGGTGGAATTCACACAGGTGAATTCCCCACCAGGCAATTAATTAATTGTTCCATTGACAGCTCCTACCTGGTTTGTCTGGTCTCACTTCATGTTTTCTATTTAACAGGAAGTCATTAAATCTTGATAAGCTATTTATTACACCTGTACTGTCACCACATCAGATCTCATCCCAAAATAGACAAGAGGACAGATTCCCTTCAGACTCAGAATGGCATTTATGTTTTGGGAAAGATACATTTGGAGTTCATTGAATCCAAGTTTGAGGTTTAAATCACACAGGAGGGTATTCTTCAAGCAGAGGGAGAGTGTTGAAAAGCAGTTTACATGTCCCCAAGCTAGCTGACAAATACAAGCATGAATATGCTGTGAAAAACCTTCCCTCCTCCCTGTGCAGCTCAGAAGGGTGAAATATGATAGTTCTCTGTTGTCTCTTGCTTGCAGAATTTTATTTGTAATGGATTTTCCACTAGCATCCCAACAGCAGGTCAGATAGGCTGTGTTTTGATATCTCCAGTGTGACGAATGTTGTCATCATTCTGGGAATATTTACACAGCTATTCAGTTGGTCACAATAGCTGTGGAAAAAAAAATTAGTGGAATTTACAGAATAATTTACTTGCTGAACACTATTTGTCTGTTTCTCTACAATAAAAACCACAAGAGATGTCGAATTTCTATTTTTCATTCTTGCTTTTCGAGTTTTCGTCACTTGGAGTTTTCATTTGCTCCATTCCCCAGCACAGCTCCTGTCTGGGTAACTCCTGTGCTGGATTCTTCATGTCCTTTCACAGGATTTCCCACTTTCCTTAGACCTCATCCCTGCAGAGCTGGTTTTTACCATCCCTCCCCAGTTCTAGCTCTTGATTCCCTCCCTTGCCCATCCTCCTTTGCTGTTTGCAATCCTGTGGGAAGTTTCCAGCTAATTAAGCAGCTCGATGCTCGTGCAGGGGAGCGAGGGTGGGTTTGGTGACCGTGGGCAAGGTCAGAGATGCCCCTGCTCTGTTGCTGCTGCCTGGGAAGCAGGAGGGATCTCCAGGTCCTTTTCTGGATCCTGAGCCCTGAATCCCTGTTCTCTGGGGCTGCTGGAGAGGAGCAGAGGGAGAGGAGCAGTTCTGCCTCAGCTGGCACGGTGGCTGCTGCCTGACTTGGTTTGACACTCTGTGATGCTCTGTGAGAGGACTTTGAGGATGATTTTTATTTTCCAGATGAAATTTCTGCTGCGGCACAGGCTGGGAGTGTGATAGCCATCACTGTCTGCAGAGAATCAAAGGGAAAAAATTGGAAACAATTACTATGTCTTGATATGTTTGACAAAAATTGAGGGGCAAGTTTATGATTGAGAGTCAGCAAGATGAGTTCCTTGAAGAAAGCCAAAGTCAGTACACAGGGAATCAGTGTTTTGTGGCTTTGTTTCTTTATTTTCTGGAAATCCACATGCAAAGCATCCTGGTCCAGTGGTAATTTGTTTACCAGTGTAGCTGTTCACAGCTCCTGTGTGGCACTTCCACAGAGCCACAGACAGCAGCATGTTCTTTCTCCTATTAGCTCATGATCTCATCACCTTTCCTTTTATGTTGTTCTTCTTGCTTGCCAGCTGCTGTTGTGTACTTCTTTGGCTGGCAAGGAGGGTGAATTTTAGTTTCTGGAGCTGCTTCTCCTGTTGGTTAGGGGAGTTATGTGTAATGTTCTTTCTTTTCCAGGCTCTGGTTAGTCTCTAGAAGCCTGTCACATCAGTATTGTAGTCATTATGGCTTTTGAAAATTATCTACAGAAAAAAATCCTCTCTGAATGAAGTTAAAATCCAAATGAATGTATATTTTTATTATTAAAGTCTCTACTATAACATAGTGGCAGAGAGAAGTAAAGGGAACGTTTTTCTTGGCACTGAAGTACGAGGACAGACATTTTGATTGTGTCTGGTAGAGCTGCAAAGGCCATTATTATGGATATAAAATTCTGCAGTCTGTTCTGCATCTCAGTTTCTAGTTCAAGTGGTGTAGTCACAGGGCAGGGGATGTGCCTATAGCATTTTGGTGGTGATGGTTTGTTTGTTCTTCCTTTTGCTTGCATGTAGGATGAGTGATTTTCATATTTATTTGCATTCTGAATTTTGCCAGGTGATCAGCTCATGTTGCTAAAAAGAAACAAAGCAGAAACTCTTTCAAAATACATAATTCAGTATTTGTGTCTTTCCCAATAGCCCTTCAGGATCATTTACCACAAGAATACCTGATTTTAAGTTTCAGTTTTCTTCTTGAGAGGCTTCTTATCCGGTCAAGGGTGCAGAATAACATCAGCTGGAATGGAATAGTCCTTGTACTGCCTCTGTATCTGTGTTAAGTCATTGCAGAAGCTCATTTATTCTCAATCTCTGACTTAAGTGACAGCATAACTGACTGTCCAGATCAGTGCATAGGTCACCTCACCTCCCTGGAAAAACTGCTCATGACTTTGATGTGGTTAATTTCTGTGTGCTGTGGTGGATGTAGTCCTTGCCTATTTGGACGTGATTTCTCACAGTCTCTTTCTCAGAAAAGAAAGACAAAAAGTTTCCAGATATCTGCAGTCCATATGGGTGGATTCTGAATGAGTTGTGAATTCTTAGGAAAGAGAGTCTAAGTGGAAATTCAGTTCCATTAACACATTGTCAGATAATAAACAGAAAGTGAGATGTCTCAGAATTAATAGAAGTGCAGACATTCATGTAGAAACTTACTGACATTATCTGGAATAAGTGAGCTTTTTTCCAAGCTTTTAATAAGTAAATTACCAACCCATTTATAATTAATTGTATTTTTACATCTGTTTTAAATATAGAAATAGAGTTTGCAGCATAGCTGTTGATGAAAAAGGCTTCTATGAGTGGAGTTTTTGAACCTTTTTATCTTTGTGGAGCCCTAGAAATCTTGCAGGTCATGCATGGAATCCTTACAGTAATATTGAGATTCCTCTGCTCATTTACTCTCTGCAGTCACTGTGCAGGAGTGCATGGGTGTCTCAAACTGGAAACCACTGAACCAGACAGACAATTCTCATGTTCATACAAGCTTACCAGCTCATTAAATGAGTTACAAATAAGTTTTGTCTTTGGCAAAACTACACAGGCTTTTTCCAGTAGAAATGTCTGTGTTCCTTATGTGGAGAGTGACTTTGTGGGGCTGGCTGAGACTGACTGCTCTGAGGGCAGCCCCTGGGTGTGTGTGTGTGTGTGTGTGCAGCAGGGAATGGTGTCTCTCACTGATGGGTTTTGTTCTTCCTGATGGTGTAGAGTCTGTCACAGTGCCCAGAGCCGAGGAGCACTTGGACTCATGGTCTTTGTGGCTGAGCTGTAAAACCAGGGTGTCACTGTTACTGTGGATTTGAAATTGTGTGCTGTTGGTGTGAGCAGGTGTGCCCGACACTGTCCCAGCTAGAATTGGTTAAAATAAAGAGAGCTGGAGCACACGAGGTGTTTGTTCTGCTTTTGCCCCTCTCTGACTCACTGTCATGCCTTGTGATATTCGAACACTTTTGGTTGTGAGCGAGCTTCAAAACTTCCTGAGAACAAATCTTGTTCCTGTGACCTGCTTTGAGATCTCTGCGTACCTGTGTGAAAGAAACTGGACAAAATCTGATTTAAATGCACAGAAAACAGGGTAATGCCCAAGTGAGGTCGTTATCATGTCATGCTCAAGTTCTTCAGGGGTACCAGAAAAGGAGTCTGTCTTTGCATATTGCATTGCTACAGCAAACTTTAACATCAGCTGAGCTTCCTTGAGCCTCTTCAACATCAGTTGTATTTTTACTTGTGTTTTAAGAATCTATGTTTCATAAAATAATCTTTAAAATGCTTAATGGTACTTGGAAATTAAGGAGCAGCTGGATCTGTGATGGTTATAAAGTAGCTACTGCAATATTAATGCACCTGCCCAATACACTTTGGGTTTGGATTAGGCAAGAGAGGCAAAGTGCCTTGCTTACTTAGTCCTCTTTTTCCAAGTGTTTGTGTCTTTCTGGCTCTGGGATATTTGCTCCTTAAGTCTGTTCTTTAATGTCATAATTATGACTACTTTAACATATAGTTAAAAATATTTCTTTTTCTAATTTACTGACTTTTCTAATTACTTTCTTGATTGAACTCTTCTGTGTAATTCAGTGTCATGAGAACTCTTCCAGTGCAAAAGCTCCCTGTTCCATTGTCTTCTGCAATCACCAGAATCTCAGCATTTACAGTATTACAGAGATGGTAATTCAGACCTGCTGACCCTCTGGCCTGGGTTAGGTGTGGGTTAGGGAGCAGATCCATTCTGTGGTGTGAGCTTGTTAAATAACAGGGTTACTGTGATCCTATTGGGTTCCCTTAGCCCATTAAGATGATTAATGGATTAATTGAGTTCCCCTCATTGTCTTACTTGTCACTCTGACATGTGATATGCCACAGATTGTGAACATAGCTAATAATAAGCAAAGCTGAGAGGGTTTGTGCTTCTCCAGGCGTGGTGTTTGTTTCCCATCTGTGTTAGCTGATCTCCTAGAAGGTACCTTCTCCTAGGAGCTTGGGCTTTATTTCTGTAACATGAAATAGAGTGTGTGATTGAAAGGGACCTTTCTGATGAGCTAGTTCAGCTTTCTGCTAGACCGTAGAATGTGTTTAGAAAATATTTTGCTGTCTCTCTTACACTGTAAATTGTTCAAATACTCTTGTTGACTGTTTTCTTCTTAGAAATGTGTGTCTGACTTCTGGCTTGGGTGTATTCAGGGCTAATTTGTTCCTATTGGGCATAAACTGACATTGCCCTTTAGTTTCACAGTGTCCTGATGTCAACCACACTCTTCCCAGTAAGGGAGGTCAATCAACCAGTTTGTTTTGTCAGGTCTGATATTCCCTGGCTTTGCTTGTTTTGCAGCCAGTTCCTGGTGATGGCTGGTGCTGGTTTCCTTGTGGAGCAGCTGATAGCCCCGAGCATTTGCTCCCGTTGCTGTTTCTATCTGATGAACTCCCCAAGTGTCCTGTTCATTACTGAATTCAATTTCGTGTGTGACACTCTGCATTACAAGATTTGTGCAGCTCTTCCTGCATGCTGTTGTAATCCTCTTTCTCACATAGATGTGCTTCCCAGTTTTATGTCTTCTACAAATGGCTTTGGGAGACTTCAGGTTCCCACAGGAAGGGCATTAATGGGAATATATGCTGAGCTGAGCTCTAAGGTAAATCTATTAAGTCTGTTAGCACCTTTCTGGCATTTTGATGTCTTGCTGTAGCCACTTTCTTGCTCGTTTTAAAACTTTCCTTTTTTTTTCCACTCACTATAAAAGCCTATCTGTAGCTCTCGTGTAATTTTTCCATGTGACATAAAACATGACACAATAGCAAACTACAAACAGGGTACTGCATTCCCTTTTTCTCTTGAAACTCAGTTGTTTTCCTTCAGGGAAAGTTTCTGTCAATCAGGAATGATACATCTTTAGTAGTTGCATGCTGGAAAGAGGTGGAAAATGCAACTGTCTCTGCACCTCTAAAACTTCTACAGTTTTGCATCCTATTGAAATCAATCTGGTGGGATTTTTTTTTTCATTTGCTCTTAAATATAGCTACAAACTTGTTACTGTCCTGTCAAAATGTGAATTGGTCTGACAGGGGTTTGCAAGAAATTTTCACAGGTTCACCTGTGATCCTGTGTGTTTGTGCTAGGATGGAGATACCCTGCTGACTGATTTAAGTGCATTAAGTTAGTTGAGTTCTGCTTTCACATTCAAGTGATGTAATTTCTTCCCATAAACTTGCTTAACTGGTCCATGGCCAGCCACCTCTCCCCTCCACTGAAAACTGAGTCATGGTATTAATTTAACTATAAAAAGAAAATTATCTTACATTTCTGTCCTATCTTCATTGTTTGGTGATCCTGCTGCTTCTCCCCCTCTTCTATTCTTATTCATATGACTGAAAAACCTTTTGGTACAACTTGTAATAGTCTTTGTGTGACCTAACTTGAATAGCTCATTTTTCATTACTTTTTTTTTCCTTGCATATCTTTCTTTGATAGCTCTTCTTTTTGACCTTTATTTCAATCCTTGTGGATTGTCAAACTATTTCTAACCTCTCTTTGGAAGTGATTGCTAAGAAGGAGTGCAGAACTTGGCAACCTTTTTTTTTTCTTACTTGAAATATAAAATCCTGATAGCTTTAACACCATGGGCTTGAAGAACTTCCAGGCCTCTTCCACATTCAAATTCCCAGTCTCCTCAGTCACAGGTTTTTAAGCTAAATTTCTTAACTTCTCAAAATTCACACTTTTAAAATAAAATCTGTTACAAGTGTTTGCAGGTTATTTTTAATTTAAACTGAAGTACATTTTGATTGCTTAACCTGCAGTGTTTTCTTGGACTCCTCATGCACAGAGGTGGTGACTGCTTTCCAAAATACAAAACCCTTGCCTTGGCATGGTGAACTCCCAGTGCTGTAAGTGGGTGTTGTCTGCAAGGAGCAGCTGCAATGGACATGTTTATTTGGGGTTTTTTTTTCCATAATGACATAAAAAAGCACAAGCCCAAAATATTTTATGAAGCTTCAGTATGCAAAACCATAGCAGAGTTCCTCTATGTAGTTACAAAATACTGACTGCTACTTAGGTCATTGTTTTTCAGTATAAATAACTTTCTCCAGGAGAAAAGATTTTTCATAAGAAATTAATTAAGCTGGTGTTAAAATATAATGGTGATTGCCTTTGCAACAAATTTTTGTCTTGGCACTTAAAGTGAATGTTGTGGTGGCAGGCAGAAGAAACAGTGAGCAGGGTTTGTCCTCCTGCACACATTAACATTCTCTCCTCACTGTTGCACAGCATGCACACAGAGTTTTAGGAGAAGCCAATCTCTGAGTAGTTGTATCAATCCAGTCACCAGAGTTTTACTTCTGTGTTTACTAATAAAACACAGTGGTTGCTTGCCACGTTGGATGCATTTATCAAGCCATAGTAGCTCTGAGGATATTTTAAGGATATTTTATGGCTTTATGGTGCCTTTAGGAATTTGGTCTCCCTTGATTGAAGTGCATGAAAAGAAGGAATTTAAAATACCCAAAGCTTCAGTCACATTGGGTGATGTAATACAGTAATACAGTAGATTTCCCAGCTGGTTGTCTCAGTGTGTGATGGTTTCATTTATCTAATCAAAAAGGCTTTTCTATATGATGTGTGTGTTTTAAGAATAACTTGAAGGATTCTTACCTAGATTTTCACCTCCAGTGTTACTTAAACATTTTGGGCTTAGTGGAATAGGAGTGTAATCTGTGACTTCAGTTTGTTTCCCTATGTAGAGCATTCTGCTTGGTGAATTCTTCTATTTTAAGATTCTGTGAGGCTGCTGCTTACCACGAAGCAGATAATATTTATGAGTCTCAAAGGCTGGACACACTTTCTAGGCTGAATCTCAGCATGTCCACAGAGAACTGTTAATCATGGTGACAGCCCAACTTCCAGGGGCAAGCTGACATTTGAGGTTATTAAGTCAGAAAACGATTGGGATGAGTTTAATGGCGGGTAAACAAATATCTAACAAATGGAAGTTTCAATATTTAATTTAAAAATATATTTCAAGTGGCTGCCAGTAAGCCTGCAGAAGCATGTGAGTTGTTTCTAAAATAGAAAATGTGGTGGCTTGTGGAATAGTGCATGATCAGTCATGTCATTCAAAATTACCTGTCAGCTGGCAGCAGGCAGAGTTTTCTTCTCCTTGTGGGTTTTTCCCCCTCCCTGTACAGATAAAAGTCAGAGGATGAATGCTGCTTCTTTGTCATCTGTGTCAGTAGAAGCTTACAGTGAGGTAACCTGAAGTACAGCTTTAATGTACTGGGTTAGAGCAAATTAAACTTGGGATATATCACAGCAAGTGATCGTCCTGAAATGGCAGATGGGACACTGGGGTTGGTGGAACAGTCACATCAAGTTGCAGAGTGAGTCACAGGCAAAGCTGGAAGGAGTCAAGATCCTTAGGCATTATCTGGGGGTTTAATCAGCAGTTTCCACTGCTCAGGAACGGCTGTTGGCAGTTTAATCTGGTACCAGGTACATGCATTGCCACCCCTGCTTGCTCTGAGACAAGGTTTCTTTGGTATGTTCTAAGTTCTGAGGCAGAATTGTAATAAAATGATGGTCCTTTTTTATTGCAAAGAAGAGGAACCTGCTGTACCCCTCTCCTTTCTCTCCCACTATGAACTGGTTAATGATAGTTTTGTTATTTTACCAAAGTTTTTGTTAACTGCCACTGATTTTGGTGTCTTAACATGATGATGCACTTCTTTCTCTCTGCAGAACCACATTTCTATCTTAGTGCTTCACTCTCCAAAGACATTTACCATGACTCTCAGTTGTACATTCATACTCTGTGCCCTAAAAGAAGGGGAAGGACTATCAAGCATGACCAGCACTCTGTTTGCTTGAAACTTGCTGTTTATTTCAGGAACCAAGCTGACTGTGATACTGGTTTTTCCTTTTGGTACTAGGTCATAGCAAACGACAGAAGCCCACTGGTGGGTAAAGTCCACTGGGAGAAAATGGTGAAGAAAGTCTCGAGATTCGGCATCCGTACTGGCACTTTTAACTGCTCCAGTGACCCCAGGTATATCCTTCAAGGATTATCTCAATCCCCAGAGTATCTTAAGGCTCAGCTGTGTTCTAGCAGCAGGGCTTGCTGTGTTGTAAAAGTAGCTGTGACAGAAGGTGGCTTTATTCATGTTTTTATCTCTGCTAAAGTCTGCTCAGAATGCTCCATTACATTATTTATCAGCTCTGCAGCTTCCTAAAGCATCGTGTGGGTAATGCATGATTAGGCTGTGGAGAGCATAATACAGCAGTGGAGAGGAATGAGCAGAAGAGTTTGGCCTTCCAGTTTAGGCATTCGGGGAAAGGAACTGTGCTTGCTTAGGACAAAGCTGAATAGATCAGTTTTAGAGTTGTTATGTCACCATCTGGAAGGGGAAAGCACAGGTTAGCATGAACCTTGCATACAGTGCCTGCCTCCCAGAATTACTGACAAATCCTGTTCCCTGACAAATGTGTGTTTATATATAAACTGGCACACACCCTTGGACAACACACAGTGTGCTGTGCAAGAGTCACTCTGTTTGCATATGATTTCTAACCAGGAAGAAGAGCAGAGCCAAAGAAGCTATTAATAATTCTCTGCTGCTGTAAAAAGAGGCTTTTTTAAAACATTTTGTTGGAGGCGTTTGCTTTACATGACAGGAGACTTTGTCTAGAATTCCAGTGGCATGTATGGATACACACATCTTATGCAGCTTAAGTCCTAAATGTTTATAGAAATCTCAATGTTAATCATAAGAGGAAATGCTTAGGCTTTGTAGTGCTTATGCAAAAGAATCTTGTATTTGAACATCTTAAAAATTTGGCAGTGTTTCTCTTTGCATATCTCCTAAGTAGCCTTAATGTTCTGATCAAATACCATGTTTTAAATTAATTCATTTTTTTTAATACAAGAAATGTTTTATCGAGTAAACCCTTGTGAATAGTTTTCATCAGGTTGCAGCTGAAATTCAGAAGAATACTACATGCTGCAGTAATCAGCATACCTTTATTAGTAGGGAGGTATTTTATGGCTCTTTCTAAAAATGCTGCATTCAGATTCCTGGCAAGGGGAGTTGTAATTGTCTAAATCCATGTTAACAGACCAAAGCCACAGAGGAGCTAGGTAGGATGGCTGGTGGATGAAGCTGGTGGTCCCAGTGTGCAGGGTTCTCAGACAGTGCATACCTGTTGGCTCTGTCATGGTTTGATTGTTGAAGCTTGCCAGATATTTCCTTAAAGGAGGACTAGATAATTGAGTGTAGTGATATTGGTAGGAAAAATGCATGAGAGAAGGGATCTTGTGAGAGTTACTGTGCTCTGGACAGTTCAGCCATGAAGAGTCTTTTCTTTTAGTTTTGGATTTGGGGTTCATCCCATCTACCTGTCAGACAGTGTGGGTATTTTTTTAGCCCAAATAATCCAGCACCGTGTGTGTGCTTCCTGCTCTGCTGGTTTTGTGGCCAGCTCTCTCACCTCACCCCTTAGCCTGTCAGCATCTTGACAGAATGGTCCCAGTAGGAAGCAGACACTTGTCAGCTTCATTAAAGCAACAGTGTCTGCTCAACTTCACCCCATGGCTGTTTGGCAAAGCCAGGATGGAAGGAAGCACTGGGAAAGCTGTGGGATATTGAGTTACAATACAGATATTGAGTTACAATGGGATATGGAGTGGTTTTCTTCTTGCCTGAAAGGCCAAGGAAAAGCAGCTTTTAATTCTAAAGCTTTAAAGCAAAGAGATAGCTTGTGTATTATTCAAATCCAGTTTACAAAGCATCAGTGGCTGCATGGCTTTGTTTACTTTAATGACCTGTGAAAATTAACACTATTACTCTGCCTGTTTTATGAATGCATATCTCTTTACAATGTTCCTGTAAGATATAAAAGTATTGTAAGAATAAATATGCTTTGGCAGAGAATACTGGGTACCTTTATTTCCTGCTATTATATTATAAAGGTTCCCAGGTGCTCAGCATGTCTCATTTTTGGGCTTAGAATAGAAATGTAAGGACAGTTCTGGGGTTATGAAAGTGGAATCTAACCTGCCATTTTCTTTGTAGATACTGCAAGAGGAGGGGTTGGCTGAAATCCACCCTCATTATGTCGGTTCCACAAACCAGCACCTCCAAGGGCACAGTGATGCTGAAGGAATACAACGGGCGCAGGATTGAAGTGGAGCACATCTTCAAATGGATCACAGCCCACGCTGCCTCTCGCATCAAAACCATCTACAACTCTGAGCATTTGAAAGAAGAATGGAACAAAAGTGACCAGTACAGGGTGAAAATTTATCTGTTTGCCAACCTCGACCAGCCTCCGGCCTTCTTCTCTGCACTGAGTGTAAAGTTTACTGGAAGAGTAGAGTTTATTTTTGTCAACGTGGAAAACTGGGACAATAAAAGTTACATGGCAGAAATTGGTATCTACAAGACACCATCGTACATACTGAGGACTCCTGAGGGGATTTACAGGTATGGAAATAACACTGGTGAATTTATATCACTGCGTGCCATGGATTCCTTTTTGCGCTCGTTGCAGCCAGAAGTTAACGATTTATTTGTTTTAAGTTTAGTTTTGGTTAATCTGATGGCTTGGATGGACCTGTTTATTACACAAGGCGCCACTATAAAGCGTTTTGTGGTTCTTATAAGCACTTTAGGGACGTATAATTCACTATTAATTATTTCCTGGCTACCAGTGTTAGGTTTTTTGCAACTACCCTACTTAGACAGCTTTTATGAGTACAGTTTAAAACTCTTCAGGTACTCAAACACAACTACTTTGGCTTCTTGGGTGAGGGCAGATTGGATGTTCTACTCCTCTCATCCAGCCCTCTTCCTCAGCACGTACCTTGGCCATGGTTTACTAATTGATTACTTTGAGAAGAAGCGAAGGCGCAATAACAACACGGATGAAGTAAATGCCAACAATCTGGAGTGGCTGTCGAGCCTGTGGGACTGGTACACCAGCTACCTGTTTCATCCCATTGCTTCTTTTCAACACTTCCCTTTTGACTCAGACTGGGATGAAGACCCGGATTTGTTCTTGGAGCGGTTGGCCTTCCCTGATCTCTGGCTTCACCCTCTGATACCAACTGATTATATAAAACACTTGCCCATGTGGAGGTTTCAATGCCTCAGCGCCCATTCTGACGAGGAAACGCTGGAAACCTTTCCAGACAGCGAAAGTGACTCTGACAGTGAGAACAAAGAGGTCTTCAGCAGCGACAGAGAGCTCTCGGAGGACGATGAGCTGAGCACGTGTCACAGGTGCAGTGAAGGAGGTGTGGATGCCTGTTCCTGTGCCAGCCACTCTTGTCACCACGAGCCATGGGAGCGCAGAGCCAGGTCCTACAGCTCGTACAGCTCCGCGGGCGACCTGGAGCCAGACTGGTCAGCCTGGCCCTCCGACATGTTGCACTGTACGGAATGTGTGGTGTGTCTAGAAAATTTTGCAAAGGGCTGCCTGCTGATGGGCCTGCCCTGCGGCCACGTGTTCCACCAGAATTGCATCATGAAGTGGCTGGCGGGCGGGCGGCACTGCTGTCCCGTCTGCAGGTGGGCGTCCTACAAGAAAAAGCAGCCATACACACACCCGCAGCCTTTGCCGAGCGAGCCCCCGTCTTAGCTGTGTGCCCCTGTCTTTTGTAAGCTTTCGGGATATTACTGCTTGCCTTTTCAATGTTAGTCACTTAAAAGATTACGTGGTTTGAAGTTTTAGTTTAAATGTTAGTGCAGTGAACTAAAATATACATGATGCTAACGTTAATGACAGAATCATTTGGTTGCCTTGTATGTTGAACTGAATGCAAACTTACCTTGCAAATAATTTGTTCTCTTCAACATCTGAAAACTTGATGCTGTTTTTGTAAGCACAAAAATCAAGCCTACAAGAGAAGCGTATTCCAGCAAACATTTACGAGTTGGGATGTGGGTGAAATTGAAATTCTAATCGGAGACAATTGCTTAATTTAAGTGTTTCTTATTTTAGAGTCTGTTCTGCACATCTTTGTTGAATAATGTATGTTGTAAGACAGTACCATTTAAAAAGAAATCGGTGAAATAAATTATTTTAAAAGGAGATTTGTAATGTTAATTGTTTTGATAAATATTTTGTGTGTATGGTTACGGATGTCTTGCTGGCCTGATTTATCTGTGAAGACAATAAAAATATAACACAACTCTTGTGACTAATAAATCATCTCCTAGGGATGCAGGAATTCAGTGCTCTGAGCCACTGGCCAAGGAGAAGGCAGTGGTGTTTCACTGGCAACTGTTTCCTTCCTAAGTCTGCTGTGTTGAGGTGCTTCTCTGGATGTGGTTTTGCAGTTATTACAAGCTGCTTTTCCAGATGGAGACCCTCTCCTAGCAGCTGTCTCTGCAGTACCCTCATCTGCAGACATCTAGGAAGACTTTACGGCAGCTCCCTCTACAGCCTCAAAGTAAACTGTTGAGAAGGAGCAGAATGTTGTCATGCAGTGACAAAAGTGGCTTGTAAAGGTACAAATTGCCAGCTTCCAACTGTGCTGGTATTCTGAAGTGATTTCTGGTTCCTTTGATAGTTCTTTGGAGCCATAAAAAAAATGAGTCTTGTTTTCTTGATATTTCCATATGAAACCCTGATTTTGGTTGTACCTTTCAGAAATCATTTGGCTGAAAGTAGAGAGGAATTGTTGGTTGGAAGGAAAAAAGGGGTGGGGGGGAAGAGCAGGAGATTTATATAAGTAGAGGAAAAGGCTAAACTAGAAAGATATTTTCAATTGTCTTATTTCTTTCCTAAATTTTGCCTTTGTGATAGGAAAGGAGGAGAATGACATAAAGATGATGATAATAGGAAATTCAAACACAGCTCCCCATTGCAGTTACAATCCATCTCCCAGTGTCTTTATAGAGTTGGGAGGATGATGCTCAGAGCTGCTGGCATTGTTTTATCTGTCCAGGGTACCTGGCCATGCTCTTTTTTATAACAAATGTTTCAGGGCTCTGTCACCAGGTGTGTTCCCAAGAGGATATTCATGTAATTAGCAGAAGAGCTGTTTTTAATTTACTGAGTCCTTTTTTCTCTCTCATTTCCTTTTTCCCGGGGCAGTACTGAAGCAGAGAGGTACAAGGGGCACAATATCAGCAACTCTCCTGTGGTCCAGAAAGTCATTTTTATTCCAGTTGAGACCTGCCAGTACATGTCCTGTCTGTGTCATTACAGCCTCAGCAGAGCAGCAGAGAGACATAATGAGGGCAAAGATCATTTCTGCTTCCAATTTGTGCAGCAGCACGGCGTATGTGCTTGTCATGAGTAGCTGAAATCCACATTGTTTCAGGACTGTTTTGAAATCTGCACTGAACTGAGGCCTTGCCAAGGGAAAGGAGAAGTTTTGTGAGTATAAATGAGGCTGCAGCTGAGGTGCTGACACACACAAGTGAGGTGCTGTACCACAGCCCGCTGCAGCCTTTCTCTGGTACCTCGGCACTTTGCCAAAAGCTGTGAGCGCTGAGCTGGAGCAATGCTGTGTCCTTGGAGCACTGAGTGCTCGTGGATTGCACTCTGCTGATGAAGGCTGACCTCCTCACCCTCACACACAGCCCCAGCAGCTCTGCTCCTGTGCACTGGCTCAGCCTTGTTTGCAAAGCTTTGTGCACACCTGTTCCAGCTGAAGACTGGTTCTAATGGCCTCAGTTGCTCTACTCATCCTGTTCTTTTGATGGATGACCCAAACTGCTGGTTAATTAGCAGGAGAGCCACTGAGGGCACATCCACAGGAGCAGGTAATCATGACCAGCAGGTAGCTGTGGAGGGAGGTTTAGTCCCCTCGTGTCTGGGTTATATAAATTGTTGTGATGCAGTTCCTGGCAACGCATCTGTTACAGAATCTTGAGCAGCTGGTGTAGTGTATGGAGAGTCCCAGCAGGACAGCAGAAGCAGTTGGATGTGTTTATTTTATGAAATGCTCGTGTCAGTAGCAGCAGAAGCATCCAAGGAACATTGTTTTCTACAATGCAGGATCTCAGACAGCCCTTCCCTGACGTGTTGACAGTTGAACATCCGGAGCAAGGAGCAAAGACTGTGCCTGTAACAAGGTCAGCGGTTTCGCTGCTCGCATGTTTTGCCTCGCAGGGCTGGGTTGTGCTGGTGCTTGTGAAGTGTCTTAACTGAGATGCTAAACATTCGTAAAGCATTGTTTTATTCTCTGATGTCTCGTGCCTGGAAGCTGGAGACCAATTGTAAACAGAAAATGTCAAAGCACTGAGGTGAGGGTATTCACTTGTTTGTTAGGTTTAATAAAGGCAATGGATGTTTGGTGCTGCTGTTACAAAAGATGGATTTAAATAATCTCTAAATCTCTTTGTCACTCTCGATTTCATCAATTATTGTTTTATTAGCACTGGCTTTCCCACTGCTGGTGCTCAGTCCAAAATGAGAGCTCTCTTTTCCAAAGCTTGTTTAGGTATTTTTTCTGCATTAGATTCTGGAGGGAAAGATGACCAAGGTGAAACTGTACATTTTTGTAACTCATTAAAAAGTCTGTCTCCAGTAATTAAATAATGAGGGTAAGTATAATCCTAAGGTATTAAAGAGTTAGGTTAAGTTAATAACACCTTTTTCTTTCTAAGCTTTTGCACTCTGTGCATCACTGATTTATTTCTAACGCTCTCAGTCTCAGATTGTGCACCGGGGTGTGAAGAGATGGACTGACTCTCTGGAGCTCCAGCAGAGCGGCTCCAAGCTGTCCCTTCATTTCGGCCAGGTGACCCTGCGGAGAGGAGGGTGAGGATGAGCCAGCCTGGCCTCCGGCATTTCTCCCAAAGAGCCCCAGGGCAGGGTGGCCATGGGCCGGAATGAGCCCTGTCCTGGCGCGTCCTGGGAAGAGGCCGGAGCGGGAGTCAGCCCTTGCACCGAGAAGTTACGGAGATGGCGGAGTTCCAGAGAAGGGAGCTGAGCTGGGAAAGGCTCTGCAGCAAGGGGGTGATGAGCACTGAGGGGGCTCAGCCTGGGGAGGCTCAGGGGCGCCTTATTGAGCTCTGTACGGCTCCTGACAGGAGGGACAGGGTGATCCCCACCATTATTGCTCTGTACGGCTCCTGACAGGAGGGACAGGGTGATCCCCACCATTATTGCTCTGTACAGCTCCTGACAGGAGGGACAGGGTGATCCCCACCATTATTGCTCTGTACGGCTCCTGACAGGAGGGACAGGGTGATCCCCACCATTATTGCTCTGTACAGCTCCTGACAGGAGGGACAGGGTGATCCCCACCATTATTGCTCTGTACGGCTCCTGACAGGAGGGACAGGGTGATCCCCACCCTTATTGCTCTGTACGGCTCCTGACAGGAGGGACAGGGTGATCCCCACCCTTATTGCTCTGTACGGCTCCTGACAGGAGGGGCAGGGTGATCCCCACCATTATTGCTCTGTACAGCTCCCTCACAGGAGGGGCAGCCGGGTGGGGATCAGGTTCTTGTCCCAGGAAACCACCGACAGGACGAGAGGGCGCAGCCTTTAGCTGGACCAGTAGAGTTCAAGTTGCGCATTAGGAGGAATTTCTTCACATTGGAATGGGCTGCCCAAGGCGGTGGTGGAGTCACTGTCTCTGGAGGTGTTTATGGAAAGACCGGACGTGGCACCCAGTGCCATAGCGGTGTTCGGCCGTGGTTGGAATCGAAAATCTCAGAAATCTTTCCCAACCCGACAGACCCTTGAATGAGTTACAAACACGCCCAGGGTGAGGGCCCGGCGCTCCCTCAGCGCCCGCCCCTCCGCGCGGGCGGGGCCGTGCGCAGCGCCACGTGACTGGCGGGAAGCCGCGAGGGGCGGGGCGAAGCCGTTCAGGCCCGGCCCCCCGCACGGAGCGGGCGGGGCGTGCGTTGGCGCAGGCGCAGTGCGCGCTCCGGCCGGCCCGGCTGCGGGGAGCCGGAAGCGCCGCGCGGGGCGGCCGCCATGGGGCTCTTCGGGAAGACCCCCGAGAAGCCGCCCAAGGAGCTGGTGAGGGGCCGGAGCCGCCGCGCGGGCCGCTGAGGGGCCGGGAGTTTGAGGGGGAGTGGCGGCAGGGCCGGGCGGCGTTGCTGTGGCGTCGGGCGGGGGCTGCGGAGGGGCCGGGCTCGGCCTGGCCCTGGCGGAGGCTGCGCCCGGGCCGGGCCCGGGCCCTGAGACCTCAGAGAACCCCCCGGTGTCTGGAGGGGCCTGCAGGGAACCGGAGAGGGGCTCTTTGTGAGGAAGTGGAGTGGCGGGGCAAGGGGGAAGGGGTACCAGTTGATAGAGGGGAAATTTAGGTTAGATCCTGAGATGAAATTCCTCCCTGCGAGCGTGGTGAGACACTGGAATGGGTTCCCCATGGAAGCTGTGGGTGCCCCATCCCTGGAAATGTTCAAAGCCAAGCTGGATAAGGCCTGGAGCAAGCTGGGGTAGTGGAAGGTGTCCCTGCCATAGCAGGGGTGGTTGGAGCTATATGGTCTGTAAGGCTCCTTCCAACTCCCTGATATTCTATGATTCTGTGATTCTAGCTCCTCTTGCAGGCACAGCTTTAAAATTTGGAAACAGTAGCTGAAATGTTGGGACTTGTGGGGGGAAGATGAGTCTGTAGACAAACCGTGTGTCCAGGAACAGTTTTCTGCTGTCACAGTGGAATGAAATAATCAAGTCACTGGTGGATTTCACTGTTGCCTTTCCTAAGTAGCTATGAATGTGTTAGAAAACCTGCTGTTTGCTGAGAGGAAGATCATACATTAGAAAAGCAGCAGGGAGAAGAATGACAGGCACACAAGCTGAAGGTTTGGACAAGCTGCAGTGTCACAGATGTCCCCTGGTGCTTTGTAGCAGCTGAGTCCAGGGGAGCAGGCTATGGCTGTTGCTCTCTCTCTCATATCTGGAGAATCTGGTGAGAGAATCAGATGAGGAATGTGCCTTTGGGAGTGTCCTTCCCCTCCTCCCCTGCCTGTGGCAGAGTCTGTGTGGGCTGGGTCAGTGTGCTGGGCTCCTGAGGGGGGCACAGGGGGAGCTGGGGCTGGGGGCTGCTGCTCTCGGCGTGGGTGAGCTGTGGAACCCCCACGTGTGTTCGTGCTGCACTCAGGAGTTCTCACCTCCTGCCTCAGGGCTGCTCTTGCTCTTTTGCCTTCTCTAACTGGTGAGCTTGCCATGTTCTCCAGTAGCACAGAGCCTGTGAGGCATCTTGGAGCTCTTGGAGGATGGTGCCAGCCACCTTGAACCTTCTTTTGGTGCACAGCAACAGCACAAGGAGCACTGACCATAAAATAAACCACAATAACTTCCACCTTTACATGAGGAAAAGCTTCTTTCTGCTGAGGGTGGAACAGCTGTGGGGTCTCCCTCTCTGGAGCCATTCCAAACCCACCTGGACACTTTCCTGTGTCACCTGCTCTGGGTGACCCTGCCTTGGCAGGGGGTTTGATCTCCAGAGGTCCCTTCCCAAGCCAGTGATTCTGTGATTCTCTGCAGAAAACCCTGCAAAGGCAGCATGGGACAGGTGGAGGGAAGGGTGACAAGAGTCCTCTTGCTGTCATGAGCCCTCCCTGGGGGTGCAGGCTGGCCTGGTGGCTTCACAGGCCTAACACTGATACTGAGACACCCATTATTAGTTAAAAATTCCTTTCCTCCTGTACCTAACTGCAGCTGATTTTCCTAACTGCTTTTTCTTTCCTTTTAGAAGGAATAAGCAGTAGCTGTGTGTGCATCCTGCTGGAGTCTGCCAGCAGCTGTGCTCAGATGCAGTCCCTGAGCAGGGCTGGGGGAGCCATCCAAGCACTGCAGGAGGATGGGGAGGGGTTGAGATTTTGGTGATGGCAATGATGTGCCCTCAGTTCCTTTGTCTGCCCACTCTGGGTGTGAGATAATTTATTTATGATCAATACAAGGCAAATATCTTCAGCCCTTGTGAAGAGCTGGTGATGCATTCCAGCCTGTCTAAAGCTGGGGATTTGTTGTACTTTTAATGCCATACTTTTAATGTACTTTTAACACCTGGATTGTTTGAAGTTAAAAAGTGGATTTTCCTCCAGTGTGGTGTGAGTTGGCTCTTTTCAGCTGGAGTGCTTTGCTGGCTGATTCTGGAATGGTGCAGTGCTGTGAGGGTGATGTTTTTGTTTAGATCAGGAGTGAAGCAGAATTGTTTCATCAGCCTGAAGCTGTGCTCAGGGTAGTTATCTCTGCTCAGCTGGACCTCATACTCCCGTTCCAGCATTGCTGCCTGTGCCATGGTCTGTGCATGTCCTGTGTGAGATGGGCACTGTGGCTTCCTTACAGCTCAACACACTGCTGGCTCATGTAGCTGGGAGCATGGGCTGGCCTGGAGCAGAGTCAGTGGGATTGCCTCCTCCTCTTACACAGAGCAGGAGAAGGGAAGGCACAAACACCCAGCTGTGCCTTTGGGGCAGTCAGGTCAGAGCCCTGGCAGTGCTGGGAAAGAGTTTCCTGCTGTCAGAGTGAGCAGGTTTTGATGACAGCCCACAGCCAGTCTGATTTCATGGTGTGTTTGTGCTGGGCTGGGCACCCCAGAGACAGAAGCTGCAAATCCTGCTGTGGTTCACTTGGCAGTTGCTGATTGTGCTGCTACATGGAGGTTTGTTGTGTGTTGGTTTGTTGTAGAATACAAGTTGTGGAGCAAATCTCTGGCAGGTGTGACGTTTGAGGCAGGACAGAGCTCTGTCATGTTTCTCTCAGTCTCTTCCCTCTGCTTTTTCCCTCTCATGTTAAAAGGGACCTTTTCAGCTTTCTGTCAGGGTGAGGAGTGACTCTCCACGATGTTACCTCCCCTGCTCTGAAGAACAACAGGGGAGGCTGCACTCACTTCTGGGTTTGGGTTTTTTTTACCTGTAACCCAGGGTTTAATTAAAAGTACAGGAGCTTTGTGAAACCTGTTAGAAACTTCTGCACCTCTGCAGGGCTTTGGGTTGTATGTGGGGGTTTTTAAGCTGATTTTGTACTTGGGCACCTCAAATGATGGCTGCAGTCAAAACATAGTCCTGTCCACCATGACCAAGAGAAAGTCTTCTGAGACTGGTGAAAGTCTAATAAATCTGTTGCTCTGCTGGGTTTGTGCACCAAAGAGAACTTGCTTTACAAGTTTTCATTGCACAAGTTCTCCTCACTCTGCTTCCCTGGATGGTCAGGGCAAGTGGAGCTCCCTGGGTGAGCCACAGGATCTGGAACAGAGGGATCTTGGCAGGTGCCAGGAGGGAGCTGCCAAAGGAGTGGCTGTGTTTGAACAGCACCAAAGGCAGGGGAAGGGAAGCTGGAGGGCAGAGAGACCTGAGCAAGGGGGAGGAACCAGCAGGAACCTCAAAATGTTGAGCAATGCAAGACTGGGAGGGATGTGCAGCCTGGGGCTGGCTGGGCACCAGCTCTGCAGGAAGGGATCTGCTTTCCCATGGATAATAAATGAGTCCTGAGCTCCCAGTGCAGCTCCCAGTGCACTTCTGCAGCAATGAGGGCAAACAGGGTGTGTGGGGAAGCTGTGCTCACAGTGCTGAGTGCTCTGTCACTGTGCTGCTCAGCAAGAGGCCACACCTGCACAAGTGTCCCAGTGTGGGCACCCAGCTCAGGAGGGATCTCTGCAAGCTAAGGAGGGGTGGCAGAGGCTGCACAAGTGTCCCAGTGTGGGCACCCAGCTCAGGAGGGATCTCTGCAAGCTAAGGAGGGGTGGCAGAGGCTGCACAAGTGTCCCAGTGTGGGCACCCAGCTCAGGAGGGATCTCTGCAAGCTGGGGAAGGGTGGCAGAGGCTGCACAAGTGTCCCAGTGTGGGCACCCAGCTCAGGGAGGATCTCTGCAAGCTAAGGAAGGGTGGCAGAGACAATCAGGATGGAGGAGGGCTGGAGCCTGTGGTGCAGGAGGAGTGGGAACTGTGCTAATTTTGGCTTGGAGAAGGTGAAGGAGGAAAGATTTAAAGCCTCTCACTGCCTCTGCTGGGGTTGTGGTCAAGGCACAGACAGGTACCTCTGGGGTGGGGGGCTACAGCCACAGCTGGCCAGAGGAGAGTTTTGAATTGAACATGAAAGGCCAGCTTGGATGGAGCTCTAAGCAATCTGGTTCAGTGGAAGGTGGCCCTGCCAACAGCAGGGCACTGGAAATATTTGGTCTTTAAGGTCCCTTCCAACCCAAACCATTCCAGAATTCTCAGAGGAAAAGTCTTCACCACCCAGGAGTAATTTCAGTGCATCTGCTCAGAGTGGCTGTGAAGTCTCTGCCCTCAGACTGTGTCAAAACTCCATGGATGAGACCTGGACAACCTGTCTGAGCTCTGAACTTGATCCTGCTTTGAGCTGGGGCTGGCTTGGAGACCTGCTGGAGATCTGACTGCAATGGGCAGTGGCACTCTCGGGGCTGTCATGTGTGCCAAAGTCTGTCCCTTGTGCTGAAACCCCCTGGGGCAATTCCCTGTGTGGGAAGTGAGCCAGGCTGTGAGCATCTGACTCCCAAATCACATCCTGCACTCATTGAAGAGTTTTGGTTGGAAGGGATCTATAAAGGTCCTCCTTAACAAATTGTCTGAACATGAAGAGCAGTGCAGTAATTGATGGTATCTCTGCAATGTTTGGGGGTTTTATCATTTGAATAATGAAATATTTGAACATCACTCATGACTTGCAGCTCATGCATTTTGAAGTGCTGCTTTTGATACTGAATGTTTAAGTTACATGAAAGTATAAAAGCGTAGTTTTGAAGTTGGAATTTCAAGTAACTCTCACTTTCTCTTTTTCAGGTCAATGAATGGTCCTTGAAGATAAGGAAAGAAATGAGAGTGATTGATAGACAGATCAGAGGTTTGTACTTGTGTCTCATGTTTTGTTTTTACTCTCCTTGTGTGTCTTCAAGGTTTTTTTTTACTTTAATTGAGGCAGGCTGTGAAATTTAATAACTTGGGGTAGTCTGTCACATCTGGAGTAAAGGAAGATAAATGTGATCCTGGGCCAGACTCAGTCTGTGTTACAAAATGATGTTGCTGTGAAGTTATCCTAGGAACATTTTTAAAAGAACATGAATATTTCATGCTCCCAGTAAGACATAAATGCTCTTAAATCCCTTTGGATAACATGTATTAGACTTATTATCCAGAATTTCACCAACACTGATTTAATGAGCAGTATCAATATGGTAAATAATTCCACATATGGACAGTTCAACTGGCATGTTCTGGTGTGAAAGTGCACATGCCAAGCAAAAGTAGCTTGCTGTCAGCTTGGAAAAATTACAAACAGAAGAGAGGAAGGGAAAAAAAAAGTATTTTCTGTGTGTGGGTGTTTTGGTATTAAATAATGAGCACTGCACTGCTGAATGTGTCTTGAAAAGCAGAGGAGTTGCTTAATATTGCACTGCTGTTAGTTCAGAATTTGTTCTACCTGCCTTCCCTGAGCCTGAAAATAGGTTTGGGCCTAGGTTTTGTTTTGCCCTTATTTCTTATTTCAAGTCCCTACCCTGTCCCTGGGATTTGTCCGTGGGAGGTGCTGGTGAAGGATATTTTGTGTCAGCATCTGGTTCCTGTTTGCGGTGGCACCTTGAGGAGCACATCCTGCATTGCCCATCCTTCCCCAGCCCTGTGCCTCTGCAGTGGCCTGGCAGGGGTTGTGTCTTGCAGACTTGCAGGGGTTGGTTGGAGAAGGTTGTGCAGTACAAAGTCTGTCCTTGGCTCCAGCATGAGGAACACAGTTTGTGTCTTTCCCAGGAAAATTGATCTACAGGGATGTGAATTCTTTTACTTTCCCCAGGGCACTTTGTGTGGCTGTATCAGGCACAGAGGAGCTGCTACTCTGATCTTACTAGCAAAATATGTTTTAGAGGCTGCATCTTCCACAGAAGCAAAATACCCACATATTCACTGCTGATGTTTCTGGAAATTTTGGGGTTCTCTTAACTTTTTACATGCCATAATGCTTTTAATGGCCTGCACAGATACTGGGTTACATGGGTGTGTGATAGTTTGATGTAGATGCAAATCTAATTATTTTAGCAGCTCTAAACCTGTGTGTGTTTCAGAGTCCTACATTCACAGAAATACAGTTCAGCACTAGCCACCAACCATCTGCTGCACTGATAATTGCCTTTAAAATAAGGTACAGAATATCTTGGTGCCAGGATTTCACATTTTACCAAGGGTCACCTATGGATTGGTTCTGCTGGACGCTTCCCAGGCTAGCAGGCTGCTCCTGAAGGATGGCAGCCAAGTGCCACCAAAGGCTTCCTCAGAAGTTACCCACTGCAGTTGGATTCTGTCATGCTCTCCTGTTTCACCTGAGCCTGACACAGGAAATCCCTGCAGTCTTTAAGGAAGGATGCTAAGCTGGAACCTGTCTTAGTTTCCTTGGGGAAGGCTGTGCTGGATGTGTTTGAACAAGGCAGCACTGGATCCACCTGGGATGAACTGAGTGGGCTTGGATCACTTGGGCACTTGGCTTGAGAGTCAGCAGAGTTACTGAAATAGCAACACACTCTGAAACCATCTGTTGTTGGACTCTGGCTGCTGTAGTGATTTCTCTTTGGGGTAGGCTGTCTTTCAGAGCTTGGAAGGTTTGGAGAGATGAAAGGTATCCTTGTTCCTTCAGAATTGAAATTTTTGAGTAGATAGAGTTGGAGTAACACAGTAACTTTGTGTTTTGCTGAGCTGTGAGGCCCTCTCACAGGTGCTTGGGCTGCTCTGTGCCTCTTGTGCTTGAATGTGCTGCAGAGGCACTGGGGAGGTGACTTTGGCTCCCTTGAGGAGTGTGGCTGGCACTGCCCTTCAGAGATGGAGTTGGCAGTTCCTGCATCCTTGTGCCACTGATCTCATACCCAGCACTTGCTGCCAGTGAGAGCATTCCCTTGGGGCAGGCTGCCCTGCACAATACTTGGGGTTGTTTTCAGCCTGCCAGAGTGAGTGTTGCAATTCTCAGTGCTGCTGGGTTCTTCTGGTGCTTTCTGTTTCCTGCTGGATCACTTCAGCTCTTTCTTACCTGGGACTCAGCTCAGTCCCATGTCTGACACACAAATGTCTTCAGGTTTGTGGTGTTTCTGAAAATAATAGTGGGAAAGCAGCAAAGGTTTGTTTTTCTGATTTTAATCCTACAGCTTGCTGCCAGTCCTTTAAGGTAAACACCTCAGTGAATGACACTGAGAGAGTTACTGGTCTTGAGTACAGGGTGCACTAACTCCCACCTGAGAAGCTGTGGTGAGGTCTCCAAGTGCCAGAAGGAGTGTGTTGATGCCTTTGTTTTTATAAAAGGGCAGCTTCTGATTCTTCCAATGTATAACTTTGTCTGGTGTAAATCAAGAAGACTCAAAGCTAAATCTGAGCAGAGGCTTTCTTTGAAAAAATTGTTCTTGTGGTCATTTCAATCAACTCTTTGCAGGAAGGTGAGGAACCCTTACTATCTGAAGTCTTTATTTACTTTAGGATAATTTTTCTTATGGACTCTGAGATCCACATTTCATCAGTGACTAATTTATTGCTGAGTCTGGAAAAGAAAGGAGATTGATATTGTCCTTACTTATTGTGCTTACTCTTGCACTTTTTACTCTGGGCTTTTTGGAGTACCTGGCTCCTCCTGTTCACAGCCAGTGTTGCCTGGCAGGGCAGAACTGTCAGCAGTCACATCAGATTTGCTGGAGAAACCACTGGTATTTAAGAATTTTAATAGTTCAAATCCAGCCATGCTGGATTTGCTCTTTGCTCATGCTTAGTTCAGTATTCCCACTTAAGCACACTCTTAAAAAAGCTGTGGAACAAAGCTGGATGCCAGGAGAGTTTGAACAGGATGTTTCAAGTTGGATGTATATTTTGTGTATATTTATTTGCATCAGGCCAGTTTAATAGTCAGGAAGTTATTTTGAAGTTGTGAGTCAAGTCTTCCTCTCAGAGTGCTGTGTTCTTAGAGGACCTTTTTTGCTTTGTAAGCTCTTAGTCAGCTCAGCATCATGGACTGATATTCTCAGACAGTCCTTTAGAGCTCTCTTGACTGCAAAGGAAATTACAGAGCTGGGTGTTCAGTAATTAGAATTTTCCTATTAAGATTTAGCTGAATTAATCAGCTGACATGTAAATCAGCCCAGAACAAGGTAACAGAGGGAATCTGAAATCAAGCAGAAACAATTCTTTCCATTGGAAACACACCTCAACAAATGCTGATTTCTCTTCTATATCCTTAGGAGTTGGTCACTGTTTGCTGTGTTTCTCTGTGCTGCAGATATCCAGAGGGAAGAGGAGAAGGTGAAGAGGTCAATAAAGGATGCTGCCAAAAAGAACCAGAGAGATGTGTGTGTGATCCTGGCCAAGGAGCTGGTCCGCTCTCGGAGGGCCGTAAGCAAACTCTATGCATCCAAAGCTCACATGAACTCAGTTCTCATGGGCATGAAGAACCAGCTTGGTAAGAGCAATTCTGGGCCCAAGCACTGCTCTGGCAGCAGAAGTGAGGTCTGAGGTTTCCTTGTCCAGAACCAAAATTAAATGCAGGCAGAGCTTGAATGTGGGAGCAGCTGTGCTCCTGTGGAGAGCAGCTGATTCCTGTGGGCTTCAGGAACCTGGGAAGATCATCCCAGAGCTGTGAGGCTGCTGAAGTTCTGCCCCCTAACCCCAGCAGGCACATGCAGCCACACTGTCAGAGCAGAGCCTTTGCCACCACCCCATAAACACACACAGCTTTCACTCACTGTCAGCAGCTCCACCCGCTCTTCCTCTTCAGGTCCACTTGTGGAACACACACACAACACACACAACAGATCAGTTGTTCCAGGAGCTGCTCTCAGATGCTCTGTTCAAGCTGGCCATACACCTGCTACCTGCCCCAGATTTCCTTCTCTGCCTGAACTGCTGGTACCTGGCCCTGCAGGCCCCTGAGGTTTGTGTGTTCCCTGATCCACTTCAATCCTTCCCCAATCTACCTTTGGTCATTCCCCTAAGATGCAGATATGTTCCTGTAATCCCATTAAAAGATCCATTGCAAGTTTCCCCCGTGTCCAGACATGCTCTTTTCCCCTACATCCCTGTAAGGAGTCCTGCATCCCTGTAGTCAGGATTGAGTCTGCAGGATTCTCTGAGGCTGTTTCTCCAGTGCCCTGCCTGGATGGGTGTCCCACCCCAGGCTCTGAAGAAGTCAGGGAGCTCCCAGTTTTGGTTTCCTGGGATTCCTGCCCTCCTTGTCCCCTGCATCCTTGCTGGTTCCCTGTTTGCTGGGATGAGCTGCTCAGCAGATGATGTGACAGCTCTCCTCAGAGCCTGAGGGTTCCAGTGGTGTGAGAATCACATGCTCTGGAACTGAGCTCACAGCAGTTGGGAGCACATTCTTAGTGTGCATTTCCGAAGAGTTGGAATGCATTCCTGATACCCCTGTGTCCTGGTGGAGCCTGTGTCCCTGATTTTGACAGGATCTGTCACAGGAGTAGAATTCTCTTCATCGTGTAGTTGTTGCTTCTCTAGCAAGAGTCTGGGGGCATTTACCAACAGCTGCATGGGGATGGGGCAGCAGTGCTTGATTTCTTAGTGTGGATGAACCCTTTTGCCCCTTGACTTAACACCCATGTTCTGTAAACTCTCCCTGGTCCTTTGAGTTCCTCCAGAATCAGCATATTTCCCTTGTTCCTTATCCACATCAGAAATCTGTTAAAATATGCTTCCTGCAGTTTTCCATAGCTGGAAGCAGTCCAGCCTGTAACAAGCAGAGCAGAAAGCTGTAAAGACAGGAGAAGACTTGGTGGAGATGAACAAGCTGCTGAAATGTCAAAGCATTTCCTCCACCCCACCATCATCCAAGTAGATTTTAATGTTGGATGAGTGATAAAACATAAAACATGTAAGGGTAATTTTATGATTGTTCAAATGTGGCTCCCCATGCATCTCACTTAGGAAAGGAAGGTTGGTCCATCCTTGCACCTTAAGGTGTCTCTTAAAAGGAAAAACTCAAATCTGCCTCTTTCTTATTACCACTGCCAGCATCTTCATCTTCCTGGGAATGTTCTGATATATCTAGATAGGAAATATGGAGGAATCTAGAATTCAGTCTGGGGTTTGTTTGAGAAATGACCACTCAAGGCAAGGTGTCTGTTAGTTTGTTACAAGTGTAGCCCTCTTAAATTACTAAAATGAAAAATAATATGTGCTGTGCCTTCATTTTGCTTCATTAAGGAGTGAGCATTTTATATCCAAACAGGTAAGTTCTCCATGTCCAGGAAGCTGCAAAGCTAGATGGCAGAATTCAAAAAACTTAGTACCCTTAATTACTGCTTTTTGATCTTGGTATGTCAATACATGTGAGGAGAGCTTATAAGTTAGAATAGCCTTTGGAAAGAGTTTTGTTAAATTTAAACAAGCTTATTTGTGGCTTGTCTGCTTCAGTATTAATGTTGTAGCTTACTCTTTGCTGTGGAACTATTGCAGCAGAACTTCTGCCAGGGCTGGTTTCAGTGGCTGGTGTCAGGCAGGAGATCCTGGTTCAGCAGTCACTGCAGCTCTGCTGCTGAGGGGCTGGGCAGGAGCAGCTTTTTCCTCTCTTTGGTGACCTGGGTGCAGCTGGGGTGAAATCTCTCTGCAGGCCACCTGGGCTCCTCATTGCACAGTGCATTTATAGCTTTGCTATAAATGTCACTTTTCCAATGTGGGTATAAGTTGGGCTTTTCCAGGAATTTAGTCAAGAGTGAAGAAGTGCAATGCCTGTTTATTTTTTTAAATTGAATTGCCTAAATGTAAGCAAATTTCCATGTAGGGATGATACAATTTCTCTGCTTTCAGCAGTGCATGAATTGTTCTTCAAACTGTTCTGTGCCTCTCTCCTTCACAGCTGTCCTCAGAGTAGCAGGTTCACTGCAGAAGAGCACAGAAGTCATGAAAGCTATGCAAAATCTAGTAAAAATCCCAGAAATCCAAGCAACAATGAGGGACTTGTCCAAAGAGATGATGAAGGTAAGGTCTGGCACATAAATGAGACTTGGGTGAGCACAGTGTGGCTGTCTCTGAGCTGTGCAGTCACTTGGGTGTCCCCTTTGTCACAGGGAGCTCAGGACACTCTGACTCCGTGGCCAGTCTGATACTGGAGACACAAAGAGTTTAAAATCTAACAGCAAAAAGCTGCTAGACCAACATTCCTAATAATAATTTTGAGTCAAAATTGGCAACATATGGGGAATTTATTTGCCATGGACATGTTCAAAGAAAGAACAATTTTCAGGCATTTATATACACTATAACAGCCAAGATCTTTTTAATACACACACCTAAAAATCTGCCCAATTTATTGCATCATGGTAGAGATGTTTTGTTTCTTTTAATTACTAGCAGAACGTCTCATCTGTCTTTGTTTAATGGATAACCTGAGTTTCATCCAGCTAACAGTGCTTTATTAAATTTGCTGTCCTGCTTAGACAATTACTATTGATTAAGTTTTCTGGGGAGTACAAGCCTTTGATTCCTTAACTTTCTCAAGGTACCATTCTTGTTCTATGACATCTAAATGATCTCTAGTTATATGATAACCATTAAACAATTCTTTATTGAATTTTGTTCTTCAGCTATAGATTCTCTAAGGGCTCTGGGTCCATAGAGTTCCTTTCTGCAGGTGCAGTGAGGTAATTTCTCAGGGTTTCCTACTGACACTTAGCCAATACAGATCTAAACCAATACCAGCCAAAATAACACAATCAAACATTCCTTAACTAATAATTAAGTTTATTACAAAATTTTTAAAGAACCACAAAACTCCTGGCTAATTCAGATATAACTCACTGTCACTGGTTTAAAGCATCCAGCTCAGTGTCTCCATGTGATGGGAGTGCTCTGATTTGAAAGCATACATAATTCTCTGTTATGACTCTTACATTTTCAACTACCAAAGTTGTTTTGCTTTTTCCCTTCTTACCACTCTAGACTGTTTAGTTCAAATAAGTTTATTTCTAAATAATTTTATCAGTGTACCAGCATGGTTTGGCCATATCTAGGTTGCAGGGCCTGCAAAGGAATAATTTCAAATGCAGATACAAAACCTAAGCTGTGTCAAAGAGCAGTTTTACAGTGTGCTGCAGAGTTCATGCTGCATGACTGAAGCTTACACTTGTATTTCACATGTTTGGAGCAGGCTGGGCTCTTGGTTTAGATGTGCAACAGCAGTAAATAACCATGGAATCATGGAATGGCTTGGGTTGGAAAGGATCTTAAAGGTCATGTAATTCCAGCCCCCTGCCATGGAAGGGACATCTGCCCCTGGAGCAGGTTGCTCAGAGCCCCATCTAACCTGGCTGGGAGCACTCCCAGGGACTGGGCATCCACAGCTTCTCTGGGGAACCTGTTCCAGCTCACAGGGAAGAATTTCTTCCTAATACCTAATTTAAATCTCTCCTCTTTTGGTTTAAATAACTTGATGTTTTCCAAGTGAGAACAGGTGCCTTTAATCCTCAGTTTTCTTCCTGCTTTTCCTCTGCAGGAGAGATGTGTGCTCATGTTACATGCCTGGATAGGCAGAACCCCATCTCCCAAGGAGAAATGAGTTTTCTTACTCTGCTGTTTCCAAGGGCATCACAGGCTGCCTTGTTCTTTTCCTGCTAGGCTGGGATTATAGAGGAAATGCTGGAGGACACCTTTGAAGGCCTGGAGGATCAGGAGGAGATGGAGGAGGAAGCTGAGGCAGAAATTGACAAAATCCTTTTTGAAATTACAGCTGGTGAGTTTGTGGGTGCTGAGAGCCAGGTCCCTGCTCTGTTCAATAAGCTGCAGCAAGTGAAATCTTCACCTATTCTGTGCTCTCCCAGTGGCATCTCTTCCCTTGGTGATGGGCAGAGAGCTCTGACAAGCTGATTTCTCAGGGAATACTGCCTGAGAAGGCCAGTGGGGCTCAGCAGGGCAGAACTAATATCCATCAGCTGCTCTCTGTGCAGTTATGTAATTGAGGCTCTCACAGATCTGTGTGTGGCTGTGCACTGAATCCTCTTAACAAGGTGAGACTTACATGATTGGCTGGGTATTGTTATTAATGAAACCAAGAAATGATTGTTATTAATGAAACCAGAAACTGCTGCACTGCCTTGAGTCATAGGCTGTGTTGTGAGTCCTGGCAGTAACATGCTGTGTCTTGTTTGGGGGAAAAAACCCAAAACAAACACAAAATCCCTCTTAAAGCCAAAACCACAACTTCTGCCTTCCAGCTCATGAAGTAATAATGATTTACTGGTTCAGTTATTTGGCTTGGAGGATGCTTAGAATGCTCCTTTCACCTGGATTGCTTGTGATGTGGTGTGACAAAAACAAGCACGGGGCTGCATTCAGCTGCACGACCCTGCTGGCACCTTGTGCTCAGTGCCTGGCACCTTGCCCTGTTCTTTTCTCATCCTCATTTGCCTTCTCCATCCTGTTTCCCTGCTCCCGAGCAGGCAGGGGGAGCTCCCGGGCAAGCAGCAGGGCCTGGGGGGAGCTGGGGAAGGAGCACAGAGGCTCAGAGCTGGCAGGGCAGTGCTGCAGGACAGCCCTCACCCCTGGGCTGGCCCTGGCCCTGCTCAGGGCTGTGACCTCCGTGGGAAATGACTGGTTGGGTTGTGTTAGGTGTCCCCAAAAGGCACTAATTATGAAATGAAGACCTGACGCTCACTAATGAGCCTGTTTGCTGTTGCAGGGGCCTTGGGTAAAGCTCCCAGTAAAGTGACAGATGCTCTGCCAGAGCCTGAGCCCATGGGGGCAGCAGCTGCTGCCGTGGATGAGGAGGAGGACATCGAGGCCATGCAGTCCCGGCTGGCCACCCTGAGGAGCTAGGCCCAGCATGGATGTGTACAGATGGCTTGATTTTATTCTGTCCTACCTTCAAAATGCAAAACTTTATGTATTCTCACTTATGTAATATATATATTTTTTTTGTTTCTTCCTGAGGATTTTTTCCTCCAAGACACTACTGTAATATACTTCTTGCAGTTTTCTGTTCAGCCCATGTTTCCTGTGGTGACATGGCAAGGGTGGTGTAATGTTATGTATTTTTAGACATAAAGTCCTGAAATATATTCTCATCTTCAAGCAGCATTTCTCTCTAACAGGCACTTGGGTTTAATCTGCTACCAAAAACCTCCAGCACTGTCAGATCTGTGTTTTCCTGAATCAATACAAATTTTATTAAAGCTGCTTCTAACAGTCACTGCCATGGCAGCAGTTTAGTTTGCATCACTTTGGCCTTTCACAAACAATACCCCCATTTAACACCTCCCTTTTAGTTTTATTACACTTTTCTTTAGCACATTTAGGGCCTTCACTGCATGGTTAGAGAGAAGTTTTCAGTCTGTTCCAGCTCTGTATGGTCACAGGGGAGCCTGGCTTTGCCAAGGCCTGGCACAGTGAGGGCAGGGCAGGTGGCAGCAGTGGGAGGGGGCCCTGCCTCACCAGGCTGCTGGCAAAGCTTCCCTTGGCAGTGCCAAGGCCTCTCTGCTGCTCCAAGAGCACGTTCCAGGGTCACAGGAGAGCTGTGTCTCCTCCCATGGATGTCATGGCTCACAAAAGGCTGTTTGGAAACCAAAAATCTCTGACCCAAACCTGTCACTGCCACAGCACCTCCCCAGCAAAGGCCAGAGCTCTTCATTTAAGGAAGCCAAGTCTCCAAATAATTGTAGAAAAACACACAAGGCACACAGAGAGCTGGATGGAGCCCAACACCTCCCAGTTTCAGCCATAAAAGCATGGGAAGGGCCAAGCACTGCTCACCTTTGTGCTGGGGGAGGCAAAGTACCCCCAGTGCTTCAGGGCTCTGCAATTCAAGTGCTCATCTCCACCCCAAATGCAACAAAAACCACCAAGAGGGACAGCTTGGTTCTTGTGGTCTTAAAAAACCCAGAAAGGACACATCAGAAACAAAGTGGGTGAGAGCTGCAATAAAACAAGACTGAACAGCAGCACAGTGGTAAGAGCTCAAAATGCAGCTTCACCAATGAGTCTTTTCAGATCTATGAGCACACACACGGGGTGTGTGAGGTCAGTGTGACTCAGCTCCCTGGGAGGGATCTGCATTCCAGCTGGTGCCAAGGAAAGCAATGAACCTGCTCACTGTCATCTCCTTCAAGGTGATAGTCCAAGGGAGAACGTTCAGGTAAGTGTTGTGTTTAAGCACACTTGACAAATTCAAGCACAAATGCCAATTCAAGGCACCTGAAGTGACTAGAACAAGTTATTTACTGTCAAGAGGTGGCAGCAAGTGAAGGTGGAGGAAAGCTCTCACTGAATACAGTGAAGGGCTGGTGTGTGGGCAAACCTTCTGTAAATCAACTTAACTCTTTACAACAGGCTCCTGCTCCCTGCACATCCCTGCAGCCTCTGTCCCCTCTCCTGAGGGAGCAAGCAGGAAATTCCTCTGAAGAAGAGAAGAACCCTGCCACCCAAGCCAGACCCAACAGTTGCTGCTGATCACAAGCAGCAGGTCAAGCACTACAAAGAGCATTTGCAGAGTTCAATTTGTTGCATAAGCTCAGAAAAGTGAACTTGGAGGCCACCCTGCAACTTTCAGTGCTGGGAAGGAACTGAAAGGTTAATTCTGTCTCAGGGTATCTCATCAAATGAGAGATTCACTTTCCCATTCATAACCTCTCTTCCTCTTTGAAGTTTTATGATGTTTTCAGTGTTTCTCCAAACAGCCCTGAATTCTGTGTGTACCATTTCAGACTGAAGCTGCAAAGCTCCTGTGACACCACAGCACTGGCAGCAGTAGTGTCAGCTAAGCCTTCCTTGGGTTAATAAAAAATAACTATAAACAGGTCTGCTGCTAAATTCCATAACCTAAGCCTTCACAAACTTCAATAAACAGCATGAACCATTTATGATACACAGTTTTCCTCTGCATTTCAAAGTACTGCATCAAATTAATTACATTTTAAACAGTCAACTGAAGAAGACAGGCAAGGAACAGTATCTGAAATAGAAGAATTTTTATGTAACCATTCAGTGTTAAAAACAAGAGAATCAAACATCAGTTCAAATTAAAGAGCAGTTTCGAACAGAAGACATTTGATTAAAAGTTTCTTTTAACATTTAGAAATTTAAATACATTTACCTAAAGATGGTTAACTCCCATCTCTATGTTACTATACAATAGCTTAAAGCTAATTTAAATGCTAGTTCTATGTTAATGTGAAATTCCAGAACTGCATTCTTAACTTTTTATGTAAATTGGTTATTAAACTGAGTGATTCCATACTTCCTCCCACCCCAAAATAAATTTTAAAAATTGAAGCTTTACAATGCCTTGAATAATATTTTTTCAAAGGAGTAATTTGGAATAGTTCCCAACAGTTCTATAGGAGGTATTTTGTACAGTTTGGAGAGCAACTCCGTATAAAGTTCTATTGCAACTGAGCATTCACAGTATGCCACAGTCCATACATATTACTACATATACATATCAGGTTTGTAAACATTGGAAGAATACACAGAACATAGTACCACGACCCTCTGGTACTGCTGAAAGGAAGATGAGGTAACATTCATATAATCTCAAAGTCCACAGAGGTCCTGACTGAGTAGGTAAAACAGCTGCCAATGCTTCTGTTTCATAGTGTGTGGTTAAGGCTCTACGTCACGGTCTGCTAAGGCTGGATTCATTAGCTCTCAGTATCCCAACTGCATCTTTAACAGCGTGGTAAATGACATTCTTCACCTGCAGGAGCAAAGCAAAACGTGCTTGGTTTTACAAGCAAACAGCACAGAGAGTTTTCCAACTTTCCCACTTACTTCCCCTCACCCTGTGCAGGTTACTTCAGACACACTCATCTGCCCGACCTTCATGCAAATCACCAAATTGGGAAAACAAAATTTGTTGTATTTTAGGGGTTTTTTGTTTAAAGTTCAAGAGCACTGAGCATTGAGAATTTACCTGCAATTTATCTTCGTGGTTCGTATGCGTATGTGACAGATACCTAAATTCCTGAGTGAGCCAGAAGCAGTGCTTGACATGCTCTGGGGATACAAAGTCTTCTGCAACTTTAATACAACTGTACAAATTATGAACCTAGAGAGAACAAACAAGCATTAGGCACATGCTCAAAGGGCTGCCCAAGCAGTAAAGCCATTCCATGTCCCTGGTGCTTGCCTGGTGTGGAGCTCCTGCTGGGATGAAAACTACATCTCCTAGAAACTGTACAATAGCCCAGCCTTGAACTCCGTACTCCTGGTGAAGGCGTTTCCTCAGCGATCGGTCCAGGTACCAGCTCTGATCGTGAATGGGATCATGATCTACAGGGTTTTCTTGGCCCTGCTCTTCTGCAACCTGGCAAAGCGACAAGACAACAGCATTTTAACACACCAGTCTGACTGGACAGTCAAGTTGTACCTGTGGTATTCCACAAAAGGTGTGCCAGAGGGACTTGCACCACGTGTGCAGGTAGGAGAGTTACACAATGCAAGTTTGGATCTTCACTCAGACCTCTGTCAAGGTTTCAGCATTGCTTAGGTCCCACTGGCTTCAAAGACACATTGCAAATGTGGATGTGGAAAATGTAAGTAATCCCAAGTGCCAGTGGCAAGTGAAGCTGCCTGTGTTCACGCTGGGAAGCACTGTCACACGTGGAACCAGTGTTGTGACATTACTAATGCTGGAGAGGGGCTGTGGAGAAGGGTGTGAAGTGACAGGACAGGGCAATGGCTTTAAACTGAAGGACAGCAGGTTTAGATTAGAAGAAAAAATTAGGAAGAAATTAATTGCTGTGAGGGCAGTGTAGCACTGGCACAGGTTGCCCAGAGAAGCTGTGGCTGCCCCATCCTTGGAAGTGTTCCAGGCCAGGTTGGACAGGGCTCTCAGCAACCTGGTCCAGGGGAAAGTGTCCCTGCCCACTGCAGGGGGTTGGATTGAGCTCCCCTTAAAGCTCCCCTCCAACCCCAGCCACTCTGAGATTCTGAGACTCCACAGCCTGTGACTGGAGGACACTTCCAAGTGTGGAACTCGGCAGGTGTCTGCCTTGAGGCCACCAGCAGGCAGTGTGTGCTCACTGACCCAGAGCACGCAAACCAGATTTTTCAGGAGAAACGAGACTGGGAGGCACAACAAGCACTTCAGGACAGAAATTTGAGGGTTGTGGAGAGGGAATTTCTGTAAGAAGTTGCTGTATAAATCCAACTTGCTGCAGCAGCCATTTACACCCAGGACTGTAGCCCAAAAACTCATCTGGGAGGAGATAAACAGCTTGATTCTACTCCACTAAAAGCTGCTGAAAGCCCCACACCTGCCAGCAAGTGTGATACAAGGACTGAGGTGTGAGACACAGATGTCAGGACTCCAAGTGCTAATGCTTATCAAACCCAGTATCACATTTGATCAACCATAAGATTTGTTCTTTGTTAATATTAAATAAGTCTGTTGCAGCCTCTCCCAGCTTCCAGCAAGAAAGCCATAAGCCTGACCAAGCCAACAGCTGTTTAGATAATCCAATTTATCTTTTTAAATATCAGCATATTGGCTCTTTCCACTTTTAGAGCACCAAAGAAGTCTCACCATTAAGACCACAAAGAACTCTGGGCTATCTGAAGTAAATCTGAACACTGAAACAAAGCCCTTTTGGATGTGGAAGCACATCTCTACTAAACCCTTAACTCCCATGAAAACATGACACAAAACACCACCCTTAATTCAGACCTCATGAAGGTAGGGAGAAAAAAAATGTAGTAAGAGAGAACAAGGAAAGAGGAAGAGTGTTATGTACCATGTACTGCTCTGACATTTCTCAAAAATGTCTCATATTCTTCAAAAAAGGATCAAATTAAACTGCTTTGCCTTAAATCTAAACCAGCAATTTTCTTGTTCACTATGTAACATTACTCATCCATGAGCAGAGTGGGCAGAAGGAATATCTGCACACAAGGTGACTGCAAGCTTCAGCTCTCCACCCTTTTCAGGTCCTACAAGACTCAAGGCATAGAAGTTTTGTCTTGGTACAACTCCAGTTTTTTGTTTCCACACTAACTGGGATATGAAGGAGGAGAAATCCCCAAAGATAGACTTGCAAGCCTCCGCAGGCAGAAGAGTTTCTGAGATGAGCAGCTCACCTTCTTCAGGAACTCCCGGATCTTCTCCGTGTCCTTGGCAGCGTAAATGTGCCACAGAGCCCCGGGCTTCTCTCGGCTTTCAGTGAAACGCTTGATGGTCAGCTCATCAGAGTCCCCATCCTGGATGGTCTTCAGCACTTCTGTGGAAGGCAACACCAGCACTTACACCACAGGATCTTCCCTCTGGCCACAGAATTATCCCCCAGCCACCACTGACATTTTACCTTCTTCTTGATCAGCCTGGCCTTTGGGGATCCCCACGTAAACCATGACGTTGGCTGCGTCAGACACATCCAAGTGCAGGTTGGTTGTGCCATATTTTCTGTCCTCTGGTGTTATTAAGCCTGGGGGAGGAATCAAAGGGGGGAAAAAGGAGTAGCAGATCCATTAGTAAGACAAAGAAATGGTACACCACTGTCAGAAGCACTTTCTGAGAGGATCAGAGTGCTTGTACTTCTACCAACAGATGCTTCCAGAACAGCAATTTGCTTTCTATCCAGCACCTTGCTCCATCTTGTGGCTTCCCAAGTGATCTGCTGACACGCTGACATAGACCAATGTATTTCTGTCTAGCCTGTATGATATATAAGAGTCATGTTTAAGTCCTGCTAGGACAAAGCATTTTGAGAAATAGTCTCTTTTTCACTCTAACCAGCAGCTGATACAGGATTTACTATCCACCATCTTTCTACTGGCCATGATGCTGCTGCTCCATTTTAAATGTCTTTTGAGTGACAGCAAATAAACCAGACATGGAAAAAAAATGCTCAAGAAGAGATTAAAAGCTAAATGATACAGTTCAAAAAGGAGAACAACAGAAGTAATACAGCCAGAAGCAGCAAAACAACAAATACATGTTGCCAGCCTGTGGAGCAAGTTGATTGCAAGTCTGGGAATAACTACTATTGGCTTGAAACCACGTGGACAAAAAGATGTTTAATAAAATAAATCACATCATGCTCTGGACATCACTGATACCTACAGATGAGGCAAACTCAGGTTTTCTGATCCATGGGATTAATCAAATTGTCTACAACAGCAAGGATTCACATAATCTACAATAAATTTCAATAGGAATATGTGGTAAATGTGACCTTTGAAGTTAAAAATTCCTTACCATAGGCATTGTACATCTTGGGGCCCAAATCTGGTCGCACAAAATAGTTGGGAAGTCGAGAGGCAAGGTTGAGCTTGCCACCTCTCCTGGTATATTCTGGCAATGGGATATTTTTCATCAAATCATCAAACCTAAGATAATGCAGCAAAATTTAACATTAGGTACTGATAAAACCAAAACCAGATGAAACAGACTGCAACAAAAGCTCTCTTCAGATGAAGTGTATTCTTTCCCTCGGGGGGTTTTTGCTGGACACCATGAAAAGGAGCCAAACAAACAGGGCACAGAAACACAGCAAATAAATTTAACTGCTTGGAGTAATGTTATTTCATTGTGTAATCATCTCAAGAAATCTCAAATAGCTTAAATCCAAATATTTAAAAATGTTTGGCCAAAAACTAAGCTTCAACTGAACTTCAGACTTCAAAGTGATCCAGGCTTTTAGGAGCAGGTTTAGGTGCTCACTTTACTTAGCAACAAACACAATGAACTACATAATTTACCATGAAACTTGTGCAGGATTTCCATTTATGTCAGGCACCTCTGAGAAACAGAACTGTTCACATGGCATCACCTGCTGCCCAAAGCTGAGGCAGGTATGAAAACACAGCAATATTCCTAGAGTCCATTATTTTGGGGGTGTGCCACAGAAACAATGAACATTTCCTCTGGAAATTCATACCTAGAGGGCATCATATCTCTGAAGTCTTCTCCTGGAGGCCAGTCCTTAAGCTTCAGTACCATTGGCTCTCCCTCCTCTGTTCTCAGGCGACCTAATTTGAAATATTAACAAGTCTTAGTTTTTAACAGTTGTACAACTCAGAATCTGAAGAATTAAGATAAATAAATCTTTATCTCCGACTAAAACCATGTTCATTCCACAACTTTCCATGTAGAACTGAAGACATACCCTACTCTGGTGTCAGAGGAACATCACTCTCATGACAAACGTGTTACAACAGGAGATGTCAGACAGACAGACAGACAGACAAGCAGCCCTTACTGCTTCCCTGCCCAGGCACTTCCTACAATTTAACTCAGAAACTGGTTGCAGGCCAAAAGCAGCTGATGAAGCCAAATCTCTTCAAAGATAAGTAACAGAAAAGAAAGGTGTGAGTCTTCCACCTCCCACTCTTTGTGCCCTAAGTATGAAACTCCCTAAGCTTACAACTATTTACACAGTAAAGCAGATCCTTAGATAAGGATGTGTAACAGACACACAAAGGAGAGCCCCAGAAGAAATAGCAACTGTTAATTCTCCTGGAAAACCTCAAGTTCACTTCCCCAAAATATATTTTTATACAAAGTAACTTCAGTTCCTCAGTACAAAGTAGTACCTTCAAGTTAAAACAGCAGCACCCATTTAACCTGTGAGCACCACCCCGACCTGTGCTCTTCTGCTTCACTCAACTGAAATAAAAGAAAAACTGGCAGATACTGACTTGCTAGGAAGATCCTAAATTTCCCTAGAATGTTTCCCCAAATGCCTAAAGGCAGCCAAACATACCCCTGAAGGACAGTATTTCATGGGAACGAGTTTTTATCCACGATCCTATGAGCATAAATGTGTGCAATGCATCCCCAAACTGTCCAAGGTGAGGAGAAACCCTTGAACATCCTGTACACTGCTTATGGATCACAAATCTGTGCCAGGACAGAACTATTGCTGCTGAGTGTTCTACCCACTGGAACAAAGTCACAGTACTTACTGGAAATATCTTCAAAACCATCCCAGAAATCCCCTACAGTAGCTCCAGTGATGATTTCATTGGTCCTGCAGTTCACCAGATCTACCTCCTGTTGGCCAAACTCCTTCCTAAAGGACTCTGGTCTCCAGAGGTCTGCATTTAACTTGTGATGCACTCCTGACACCATCACAGGCTAGAAAGCAAAAGAACACCATTTTGAAGAATTATTAAACGCCAAAAATTCTATCTACAACAGGGTAATACAAAAAATACATGGAGCATTTGAATGCAGGCATTTTGCAAACTAAATGCTCAGTATGTTTTAAACAGAATTCTGCCTTACCATGCATCTGAGCATTCTCTTTCAAACTGAGGCAGCTTTTTATACCTAGAGCCATAGCTTTTTATACATAGAGCCATAACTGCAGCTGTGTGCTTAGAAACAGATTTAAACAGTAAAACAGATCCTTAGATAAGGAAGCCTAACAGTGCTCACGGCACACATTTGATAAGGTTTAATGTTCCTTATCACTGCAGTGGTGGTAGCTGTGCTTCAACTGAAGGACAAAGCAGATGAATTGCAAATGGAAAAAGCAGGGAGATGGGGATACCTGTCCCTGCTTCCAGCACTCCCTGAAGACATTCCAGTTGCTCTCATTGTTGGGGTCCTGCAGGCACAGCAGGCGGTTGTCACACAGCCAGTAGTGGGGGGTGTCAAAGCCCATGATGGTGGGCTTGATGGTCAGCCCCTGGGGCTTCTTGGGCAGCTCTGTGATGGCTCTGTTCTGCACCAGGGAGGCAAAAATGTCATCAAGGATTTTGGGTGTACTCTTCAGTCCATTGTCTGTCTGATAAAACACATGAAAGAACAACAATAAAAAGTTAGTGCTCTTTTCTATTTCCATTGCCTTATCCTGCAGGTTTTGAAGAAAGTATTTGCTACTCCTAAAATTTTTTACTTGAGATCCAATTGTGCAGAGAAACCAACAACTGCAGAATTCTGCTGTCCAGAAATGCACCATCATTAAATGCCAGTGCCATTTCTTACACTTTATCTACAGAATTCTGGCACAACAATTTCTGCTGATTTGCATCTCAGCAACACTGCAGGAACCCAGAACAGGACTTGCTTTATATTAAAGAGCAGAAATTCAGTTTTAGCAAAGGACTCTCAAGGCCAGTATTTTTCCCCACCACTCTAAGATCAGACAAAGCCCAGAAACATCTGAAGTGAACCAGGCTGCAAATGAGGTATGGTGGAGACACCACAGAAGGTTCTTCCCTCCATCTGCAAGTTCATTGGTGCTTCTTTTTCATTCTAAAGGACATCCCAACCAATGCAGCTGCCAGGCTCTACCCTGAGGAGGTTAATCTGCTTTATCCCTTAGTTCCCAGTTTCCTCACCAAGACTTAGCACCACTAAGCTCCTCCTAACTGAGCACTGAAACTGAATTAATCCTTTTTCCCAAATTAAGACAATTTTACTGTGACAAGAAAGCAAACTGCCTGTGGCAGCTGTTCACAGGTTTAGAACAGAATCTAAGCCTGGGATCAACTCAAACTTGTAGGACAGAGTTTTTCCTGTACCTTTCCTGCAGAAGAGTTCAACAGGTTCCTCAAGAAGCCGGTGTTGTTGTTGCTCACAGGAGTTAATATTGCACTGTTGAATGTCTGCAGGGCTGCAGCTGGCTTGGCTAAGCTAGGGAGTGTCTGAAGAGGTTTATTTTCATTCTTGGAAATTGGTATGAGAAGTTTCTCTGAAATGAAGAAAGGAACACCATGAGAATACATCAAAACTGTGAAAATACTTTGTATTTTTTTAAGACAATATCCTCCTACATGCATACATGTACATATGTACATGTATACACAGATATATAAATCTCCTCCCAATACATGCAGATAAAATACTTCTGTCACTTAACTTTCTTCAATAAACCAACATTTTTAAAATCCCCCATTCTAAATAAAATCCAAAAATCCAAAACCCCCAAACAACAAAAATTCTCAAGATTTTCAAGAATACCTGCATTAATGGGATTTTAATCCAGTTTTTGACACAGAATACGCTAACTCTGCCAGGCTTTACTCCAGGGCACTGAACCCTCATGCCAGCAGGCCAATGACATCACTCTCAGCACAACATTTTGCTGGGTCTGACCTATATTCTTCTGACAAACAGCCACAGAGGGGTTACTCTTCACTGGTTCTGCACATACCTTTGTTTTCTTTATTCACATTTCCACTGGTTAGGTTTGAAAACCAATTTAGTGAAGGAGAAGTATTTACAGAAGCAGTTTGTTTGCTTCCAAGTGCTGACTTTAGAGGAGGATCATGTGTAGTGACTTGTGGGCTCAGGACAAAGCTGCTGTGTTGAAGGCCAGGCCTGTCCCCAGATGCCAAGTGCTGAAAAAGCAAAGCAATAACTTGTTTAGACACAGACACGCTCCACACAAAGGGAATACAAACAACAGCACGTCCAAACTCATCCTTTGAGCATTAAAATGGTTTGGCCCTCAAAACGTGTGATCCCCAGCAGAGGTCAGCATTGCAGCTCTGCAGGGTTTGGGAGCTCCTGAGGCAGGAGCAGCCAGATCCATCTGCCCTCAGACAGACCCAACTTTCCCAGGTGCATTTTCTGGGATTGCTTTGGGAACCAAGGGCAGTTTTAACAGAGTTCTCACATTTCTAGTCCCAGCTGATGCTCAGGCCAGGGCTGAGCTGCAGCTGCAGCTCAGAGGATAGAGCAGACATGGAGCATTCCTAAACTTGCTCTTAAGCTGGCAGCAAAGGTGCACTCACCTGCCAGGTGTGAGCTACACCTGCACAATGCAAGCACAGGATTGTCCATCTCCTGTGCAGCTGATTTATCTGGGCTTTTGGAGGTTCTAGAACAGAATAACCAAACCACAGCTTTGCCCTGGGATTCCTGCATGATGGTGACATCTCCTCTCTCTGCTCAAACAATAATCACCTCAGAAATTATTCTGCTTTTTTGTCTACCTATTATTACATTCTCTATTTCATCTCTGACTGCTGATGCTTCGCAAGCACTCTAAACATGACATAATACAAAATGTTTCAACCTTTAAAGAGCTTATCCTCACACAACCAGTGCAGCAACTAATTCTACAAAGATGTGTAGATAAATTTAATGCAGCTCTTTGTCCAGAATCACAGGAAATCTGGATTCAGAAGACTGAAGCCCAGTCAGTTGAATGCTAACTTTTGACTCATAACTATCTTCCACACTTGTAACAACTGAATTTTTTTTTGTCTCTTCTGTTCATTGCTTATACTGAAATCAAGTCCAACCTGCTTCTTACATTTAAGGTAACATTTATTTCCAAAACAAGGCTATGAGTAAGCATCTAATAAAATTAAAATCACTTAATTCACCCCATTTCTTGTGAGATACTTCCAAACTATGCTATTAATTTGTGCTGTTTTTAAAAGCAAAAATATACTACATCCATTATAAATATGTGTATCTTGTGAGGTTTCCTTTGTTTTAGATTTTTCTGCAGTACAGAGAAGCAAACCTACCAGACTGCCACAGAAATCAGTGAAGCTCCACACTCCTCTAAATCTCACTATTTTTTTAAATGCTTCGTTCTTCTATGAATCCCAGTGCTCTCCCACCTTACTCCCTCCTTTAGATGCTGAATGTTTTATATCTCAGGACCCAAGGAATAGCCTACACTTCACAACCACTCCCACTCATTTGTTCTTCACATTCTTCTCTTAAGGCATCTCTCCATCTAATCCCATTTTTGCTCTAAAATCCTCACTGAGCCTTTTTAAAGGACAGGTCAACCAGTGAGGGCTCAGTGCCAAAGGGACACAAATGAGATTTCCCCAAAAACTGAGAGCTGGATCAGAAAGATGAACAGTGAACACAAATTGTCCCTGTGTGGTGGGGTGATCACAGAGGTCAGGGCTGGCACCTACAAAGCCAAATTAGCAGTGGCTTCAGGAATATGCAACAGACTGACACAAACTTCACTGCACAGAGCCAGAGGCAGTAACAATACCTGTTTGGAATCCTCCTTTAGAGCTGGCTTGGATAGTGCTTTGAACTGCTTATTTGCACAAGGACAATTTGCTTTTATTCCCCATTTTGTTCTCACAGAGTGAACAATGTCACCAACATCATAGAGAGCTGAAGGGAGAGAAGCACAAATGAGCTCACACATAATCACAACATCCAGCAGTCACCAAGGCTTTTTAAGAAATTGTGTGTGCTGTGCAGCTAAACTCTAATATGTGACTACTGTTCATGATTAAACAAGAAGTTCTGCTACTTCTTTGTAAAGGTCAAAGATAATAAAATAGTATTAAACACACATGCTACTTCTGTCTTTGGATAATAAATGCTAAGCTTTTGCCAACTTTACCATTAAAATCAAACCTCACTCAGTACAATATTAACAACACACAAAAGACAGCAAAATCCTACAGCACATTTTGATGTTAATCAAATATTTCCAATACCTTTTCCAGGAATTATTTGTGTAGGCATTAGATTCTCTGGTTCATGTGCCTGTCCCTTCACACATTTAAACCAGGAGAAAGTATCAGAGTCATCATCTGTAAAACAAAACCATGACAGTGTTTTGTTACTGATTTGACTATTACTGATACATCCAACCAGGCCTACAACGCATCCTTTTGGTTGGGAAGGCTTTTTTTTGGGTAATTTTTTTGGCCCATTTCTTACATGCAACCACAGGCCTACAACACATCCTTTTGTTTAGGAAGGTTTTTTCAGCTCCTTTAAGGTTACCATTGACTTCCAAGTCCACCACCGATTTTATTTCCCCTCTTTCCCCCTTGTTTCAGGTAGCAATAAGCACTCCCACCTTCATGTGAGCTTTTTTTCCTCATCCTGTAGCAATCCACACACACCCCAAAGCCACACTTGGAGCAGACCCAGTGCAGGTTGAAGATGGTGGTGTCACACACGTCGCACATCTCGCGCACGCCGCGCACCGCGCGCTTCCAGGCCACCTGTCCTGCAGCCAAGGAGGGGACAGTCACAGTGTCAGTGCCAGCAAATTCAGTGTTTGCATGGTAAGTACAGCCACTTCAGCACAGTGATGTGACTCACACTTGTTCTTGTATTGGGACACCAAAAAATGCTTTTGTTGTTACACAACAGCCCAAGCAATTGGGACCAGTTTGCTTCCTCCTGTGCAGCACCAACCACAGCTTTTACTCCTGACACGTGTCTGTCCAAGTTAACAAGCACTTTCCTGATGTTCTCCTAAGTGGAAATCCCACAGCTACTCCAGGAAATAAATTCAGGTACTGCTGGCAAGCTAAACTTAATGTGTAGCTTGCCACAGCCAGCTTAGCCTTGCTCGCTATTCAGCAGCATGGTGGGCAAGTAGCTGTCAGCCTTTGGGGAGGTTTTATGTGTTTGTTTGTCTGACCTTCTCAGAATGGTGAATTTTCTTTGAAGCACTGACTGCTGCTGCCCAGATTTCCTATGTACCCACTACATTCCCCCTTCCTTACCCCAAGCCACTTCTTTCCACCTAAAACATCCCAAACCTTGACAGTATCTTGCAAAAAATTACAAGCCCTTCCAGAGCTGTATAATTTTTCAGTGAATCTGTGATTATGCAAGAATTATTTTAGTCTGATCTCCACCTCCTTATGTTGCCAGCTAGAAAACTAGACAAGACAAAAAGCACACACCTGCCTCCTCCTACCACCTTCCACACTTGTAACTTCTCTGAAACTTCCCTGCCCACAATGTTTCTTAATTTTAAAAGCAAGTTATGAGAGACCATGTCCTGATGCATGCTAAGAAAACCATACCAGCATCCAAGACATCTGCTGCTCTTGTTCTGAATAATGCCCATTGACTATGTATGGAACAACACTGGAATAGCTTAGCACAATTTGTTCTTAAGTAGGAGGTAAAAATTGTTTGACTGCTTGCTTCAGAATTCTTCCAAGAGACACAGGTCTCAGTATCACCAGCTCCATTCTCCTCTGCCTTTAAAAAACATGCACTATATTTATCATTTTCTAGGTCAACTCTCCAATTTCCCCCAAACAGGATGAAGGTGTTTTTTTCTTATCTTTTGAATGCAATTTCCTATCTTTTCTGAGTCTTCTCTCTTTGTACTTCTCCTACTTTTTGGTTCCTTTCTGCAGTTTGATCCTGTTTCCTTTAGGCATTTGGTAGCCAAGGAACAACGTGACCAAACAAGGTGTTCTTTCTACACTAGTCAATCTTTTACTTCACAGGGAAAACACATTTAAATTTACCAGAACTTCAAGCCACGGTAACAGAAGAATCCCCCTTTTTCCTGTGCTGACTGAGCACACTCCCACTGTATTATTGTTCAAAGAACACCACATATTCAGACTGTAAATTACTTCTTTCCTGCCCAGGGTATTCAAAATAACCTCCATATTAATGAAAGTGTGTTCCCTTCCTCTCACCAGTCAGGGCAATAAAATCAAAGATGAATTAATGAGACACTGCTCCTTTCAAGCCAATTCCAGAACTCACACATGTCTGTGTTTTTTAAGCAGAGGATGTTTCTGGTAGCTATGCCAACAGATGCATCCTCTGCTATAAGGAACACCAGACCTTCCCTTTGTTTCATGAATTCACCCAAAGCTTCACTCTCCCAAAAGTGTTTCTGTATTTCAGTCTACACATCTCACTCTGGCTATAGATAATTTGGTTCCACAGACCTGAACGTGTTGCAGGTCAAGAGAAGAGCAAAGCTTGCAGATTCCAAACAGCCCAAGGTAAAGACCCCACAGCGAGAATTTCTGGAATAACTCAAATCTTCCCCCGCTTTTGAAGGGCATTCAAGCTTGTTCAGCTTTTTTTCTTCTCTCAGAACAGTGGAATGACTGCCAAACTGAGGATCTTTATCTAATGTCAACACTCCACAAGCACAGCAGACAGTGACAGTCTCCTAAACTGTGCTGTACCCTGATCATGCACTTAAAATCCAGAAAACAAACAGAGTTTTAGGAGTCATTCTGCTCTGAGAAGTGATGATGCAAGGTTCTAACTTCCCCATCTGTCTGCTCACATTTGCTACAGAAATATTTTGATGTGGCCAAACCCCTGTGGTTTTGGGGTGCTAAGTTTGCCCTGTCTACACTAATTACCCTCTCCAATCAGTTATCCCATCACCAGCACTCCTCTGGTCTATGCCCAGTAGGGCTGCACAGAATCACTTCTAAAAGTGCTACTGGAAACTTGCAGGGGGAGGAAAATAAAAATCTCTTTTCCTGACAGACAGCATTAGGTCCATGATGCAGTTATAATAAAACAGGACCTGTGCAAAGTAAAATCTTAATTTCATTTTCACACCAGGAACAGATTTTGTTGTCAGCTACCTGGTAGTTTGATTTTTTTTCCCTTTGTAACAGGAAAAGTAATTTGATAAATTGAGAAACAACTTCTGACAAAGAAGGGTGGAACTGCCCTTCCCTTTCCCCTCCCTGTGAGGAGCAAAGAGTTGTTGACACCAGTTCACAGTGGCTTTTAACCATTCCCTCTCTGAAAAGAGAGGCACTCAAGTCTTATATATTTCCAAATATACACAATAAATTTTCCCACAGAAGCTCAAAGCTTCACATAAAGCTGTGAAAACATAAATGATTTCAATAAAAGTTGCTCTTACTGTGTGGTTCAATGGTTGACATGACTTCCTTTTCAGATATCACCAGCTGGCAGAAGTGGTCTCCAATGTTGGCCAGGATGTATTTTGCTGTGTCCAGATCTAGACCCACAACATTTTTGGATAAAGGCAGCCACAGGCTAATGGCCTCAGGGTCGTACTTATTTGGAGTTAAGAAACCTTCCTCACGCAGTATTCCATGCTTATTAAACTGCAGCCTGATGAAAAAGGGGCAAAAGGAGAAAAAGCCTCATCACCTTAAATGCTGCACTGGTTTAAATTCATCCCAATCAGTCCATGCTTGAGTTGCAAGTGTGTGTACTGTATGCCAATGAATTTACTCAAAGGTTACAACAGACATGGGTAAACACACACTAGCATTAAGCACGTTCAATGCACTGCTGGTTTTAAAGAAAAAAGACTGAAAACATTCAGATTTTTAGTTAGGAAATCTGCCTTACAACAAGTGGCTCTTTATTCACACAAAACCAAATCAGACTTACAATTTTTAAAATGCACTGGCATTAAGGCCACATCTAGAGATGGCAACAGCAGTAATTTTATCTAGGACTACATACAATTCTCAAGAGAAGTTAGAATGCCTTAAATATAGAATATATTTCAAGTAACAATTCACTTGGAAGCAGCTGTCAAAAGGCATCAAGCGAAATTTGAGTAAGATATATTCTTGAGTGATTCTGAGTAGGTGGAAAGAATGAGATCTATATTGTTAGTAATGTCTTAAATGGAAAATATGAAGAGCTCTGTTCAGGAACCTTTTTACTAAATGCTGAAGAAGGAAGGTAACTGCTGATGAGAGTGTGTGCTCACTGTAGTGTTAGGTGTGCCATGAGAACACATGCTGGCAGCTGCTGTCCTCAGACAAATGCCATCTCCAGATCTGGCAGATTGCAATTCAATAAAAAGGAATAATTCCCTCAGTTTCCAGTTCTAAACCAAAGGATTCATGTGATTTGAACTGCACTGCAAATCTGGATTGTTACCCTGAGAGGATGAATGAGCATACTCTGCTGTTACTTCGGTCTCACACATCAGATTATACAAAGATTTACTACAGTAAAATCTCTAATCTGAGGATAAATAACAGATTAGTAACACATTTGTATTTTTTAAGATGTTTAGCAACAAAAGTGAATTCCAGTGGGTGCAGAGATTAAACACTTCCATGAGAAGCTCAAATGTCCCCAGCTGAAAGCCCACAGCCACTTACTGCAACCCTTCCATGGCTGTGGGCTCATGGCTAACATTCCAGGTGTCCAACCACTAAACTCTGGGAAACCTGCATGGAATCTACCCTCTCATTAGTATCTCAATTTTACTGAGCTGTAGCACTCAAACTAAACTCATGTTATCCTACTGGCACTCAGCCCAGAACAGCAAAATAAAGAGCTCCAAGTCCTGCCAAAATATTTTCTGCTCAAATGAAGCACTTGTACAATTTCTAAGGGCTAAAAAACCCTTGGCAGCCGCTCATTAGTTGGGTACATTGGTCTTATAGCCACACACCGGCATTAAACAGCTCACAAACAGAGCCCTCCGTGAGCTTATTCTGGGGATTTCTGACTTTGCACGGAGTGCGACTGGACGGTTCTCACCTCCTGAAGTGGAAGAAGCGGCAGAAGACGGTGGAGTCCCTCTGCTCCTTGTTCTTGCGGTAGCTGTCCAGGCGGCACTCGCGGCACTTGTGCAGGTGCGGGGCGATGCTGTTGCAGGAGCCGTCCTGCACAAAGGCCTCCCCGCTCTGCTGCAGCTTCCTCACCCTGGCAGCGTCCGCCAGGACGGACTTGCGCGCAACGGCTGCGGGGAGAGCAGCCGGGGTCAAACACCTCGGCTTTTCTCACAGAAAACCTCAGTGTTTTAGTGCAAGAGTCACATCAACTTCTCCTGCGAGTTTCACGCTACACTGAAACCAAGCTATGCTAAAAATATTTGCGGTTGGCAGAAACCTCTCCTCCAGTCAGCATCTCGAGCTGCAGTTCCAGTGAAGCCACACAGACTATGTGGAACCAAGAGCTCCTTCCACTTTTTCACAGAGGAGCATTTTGAAACAACATCTGTTTTTAAAGGAAGTTCTTCAGCCAGAGTTGGAGCCCTGAGCAACCATATTTCACAATAAACTGGGACAGAGTACAACCTGGCCATTTCTCAGTCCTGTTTTCCCCCTTCATGATGCAACAGCTTTCAGCATCTTACAGTAACAGATGCCAAACATTTCCCTTCCTCCTACGCTGCCAGTGAGGCCTTGCAGGGGACACAACAGTGACTGCTTGGCTGGCTGTGTATCCATGCTAATTATGGAACAGCACATGGCAATCCAAGACCAAGCAACAAGAGATTGAAAAAAAAAGGAGGTGGGTATGTAGGGGATTCCCAGGATCCTGAACAATCAGCAGGACACATGACACCAGGAGTCCAGCTCCTTAAACAAGCACAGCCCATCACCTCCTGTCCCATGTGCAAACCACCAAATGGAAAAGAGGAACAAGGTGGGTGTTTTTGGGGTTGAGTGGGTTTTAATTTTTGGTGGTGGTGGGTGCGTTTGTGTTTGTTTTGCTCTCATGACAGTTTTTAAATCAAAGCCCCTCTTGAACAGAGCTTTGTTAAGGACAACTTCCATCCCTAACCATGTCTGTAAAATTCAGGACCATGGCTAAAAGGTAATCTCATTGTGCCATCAGCATCTGTATTCCAAAAGAACCTTGATTTTGTAACCTCTTTTACCATTCTGTTCTTGCATCTATTTTGTAACAACTTATTTCTAAAAACTAACGATTGGTCCTTTTCCTTTATCAGGAAAAGGTGTTTCTCCAGTTTGTTGCATTCCTATCTTAAGTGAACACACAAATGACTCAAATTCCCGATTTACTCACACAATTTAAATTACTAATTTTGCACATGTAACAAATTACCTACTTTAAGTAGTTAGACAGAAATTACAAGGATTTTGAAGTGACAGGAAATTTTAGGAACACTTACTATTATCCTGGACCTTGGCACTTCCAGTCCAAAAGCTTTCACTTTCACTTCTGTCACAAAGAATCTCATTTGAATTTCTTCTGATGAAAAACTCCATGTCTGCAAGTTCATCAATCTTGTTTCCTTTGTGGCTGCTGTGGCTGTTGCAGCTGCTTTGTGATTTAAGCCCACACTCACCAAAGGACAGAAGATGAGCATCTGAGGTTGAGGGTCTGCAGTCCAAAGTTCTCTGCAGTTCAACAGTGCCACTGCCTCTGGGTATTGCTATGGAAGGGCTGGCATGCTGCAATTGTTTTATGGAAATGCATTCCTTGGGAAAGTTTGTGGTGGCCTTCATGAAAGGTTCATTAGTATTCTTCAGGTTGGTTCCCTTTTCATTAGCTGAATCAGTTAAAGATGAAGGTCTTGAGGTTTTCAAAGAGGTATATTTACCATTTTGCTCACTGGGGTTTTGTGTTTGTTCTTTAGACATAAAGCTCACTTTAGGAAAGGCTGTCAGCTCTTCTGTCAATGGTTTCACTCCAGTACTGAGACAGGAAGGATGAGTTTCTGGTAGGCTTCGTCTACATGTGCTGAAACACAACATGCAATCATTAGGAAAAAACCCACAAATGTGTCAAATAAATCAAAGCATCAGCTGCTCAATCTAGCCACACTTAAAGCTTGAAAGAAGAAATTGAGTTATTTAATTATGTGCTTTGAGTTCTGATGGGTGAGTATTTTAAATTTTGTGTGAGGCTAAATGGGTCTGTGTTTTTCAGGTGTTTTATCTGGGTTTGATTTTTTTGTTAAACTAGAACAATAAAACTCTACACCCATGTAGGCACACACAAATTTAGGTACTTGCTGCTACTCCACTTCCTCCTCTCACAAATAAATAGTTGCTTTCTCATTTCCTCCAGGCAACTGCTGAATAACCAAATGCATTTCATTTGCACGTCTGTGGCAAGATTCTCAAGGATCTTCAGACTGGCACCACAAGTCACTATGCTGGAGACTGTAAACCCTCTCTCACAAAAAGCCTTTTAAAAGTCGTATTTTCCACATTCAGCAAATGAGACAAAACTAGCAGAAAAATCCCTATTAGCACTTCAAATTTGGGTTCCCCTGTCACACTATTTCTACCATCACATCCATTTTGTGACAGAACTGGGGGTAACAGAAGTCCAAAGGCACTGGCATCCAACAGAACTGTAACTGGGGACCTGGAGCTGATCTGCAAGGAAGCAAACACCTGCCTGAACAGGTTTGGTTTTCTTGGGGGCAGGGAGGGAAAGCATTTGACAAAGCAGGCACCACACCTGGGTATCCTTTTACACATGGGGACAATGAAACAGTGACAATAGCCTGGGACACTGAAGGGCCACTTCCTTAAAGTTAAGTAAGCACATGGCATTAGGAAGTAAATTACATATCCAGGCAGGCAAATTTAACACTCTCCTATGCTGGTTTTACAGAAGAGTAGTTACTACAGCTCTGGAAAATGACCTCAGAGTTTGTTGTGCTAAGAATCAGAATTCTTTTTGGAGGTAAAATGTCTGTATGAGCATAAACCTGCTTCCTTACCCCTGAGGAGTCTCTGCACCAAGGTTGGGTGGTGAGTTGGCTGCCAGGGGCAGGCCTGGGTGCCTTTGGTCTTTATTTGCAGGAGTACATCCCAGCAGGGCTTCACCCAGCACAGTTGGTACTGACTGCACGTGGCCCTGACTGGGAGAAACCTGCAAGGGAGATTTTAACAGTTAGGAAAAGTCAGGACAAAGTATGGCTTTGCAGGGTTCAGCCTGAAAGGAAAAATAGAATAATACTCTTCTTACCATGTTTAATAAAGTCAATTAAAGAGTCACTCAGTTCATGAAGTGGAAAGACTTTAAAGTGTCCTTTTAAAGTTCATAGGTTCCATGAAAGACTGTTCATGTTAATTCATTTCCCCCAATTAACAACTAACTTATTTGGGGAAGTCTATTAAAAAGTAGAAAAAAAGACAGAAAGCTCTGCTCTTTGTAACTGCCAGTGCAGAAATGTTTCTAAAGTAACTGCAGTAATTGGCAGTCAGAAATAGATTTCTAATCTCAGCTGAAAATCCCAGTGAAAATCAGAACTGTGAAGACTGACAGCATTACCAAAGATCTAGATGGGAACTTTCTTGTAGCAAGAAAATCTTTGCAGCAGAATTTTAGGAAGTGTTAAGTACAGAAATCCTACATTGATTAAATCACCAACCCAAGAAATCTATAATTAATTTAGAAATACAACAGGCCTACCACATTACCAGGGGTGTTTACAACAGTGGCTTTTCTGTGGGGGTCCTTCCCCAGCTGGGAAGTTACACTACAGCTCCTTAGCATCAGCTCCAAAATATTTCCTTTTGGCTTTGATATTACACAGCTGTCAGGCACCAAGTCAAGCTCTCAGAAAAAGGCTGCAGATAATTAACTCCACACAAGAAATCAGTACTATCATACATTTATTAACAAAAAATATGGCTTCAGCCAATCACTCCCACATAGTGACATCCACCAAAATCAGAGCAACAAATAGCTCCTGGTTTCCTCACTAGAAGCACACTCACTGGAACCACTCTGAAAAAAATGGTTGCAAGGCATTTCCCGAAGAGTGCAAAAGTGAAAAATGATCCAGTCCTCTGAAGGAAGGTAGACTGGAAAATGAGAAATAAATAACTCACTATTTTAAGGAAAGACTATGGTAAAACAAGATATGAATTCAGATCATAGTAATTCTTCAGCAGGGCACCTGGAATGTAAAACACAGCCCAGCTTTGTGTGTGTCAAGCAGAAATTATGCAGGAAACTGAAGAAAGGCAAACTGAGCACCAAAAGCTGCTCAAGGTACCCAAGCACAAGCTGTGGAAACCCAGGACTGCAATCCTTGGCTACTCCATGGTGCCCTGCTGCACACTCCTCAGCAGTAAACACAGGACAGGGCACTCTGCTCACTGAGGCACCTTCCCCTGTGCCTGGTACCTCAGGCTGCCTCTTTGTGAGGCTGTCAAAGACCTGCACAGCTCACTCTACACAGGACTGACTGCACAGCAGCAACACAACCCTCTCCCTCCCAGTCCTGAGCTTCCCAAAGACTGGCTACTCCTGCCTAAAATGCAGGTTTTGATCCGAAATACTGGGGTAAACTTACAGGGCAAGTTTTCTACAGCCAAGCCACGATTTTTCATTTTTGCATTTCTACACTGAAGCTACCAGTTTGTCTTTTGACCTTTGAGAGTTTATTCATCTCTCAGTGATACCCAGCAGGTCACTCACAAAAGAAATAAAAGTAGACATGAGAGTATCAGAAAAGTCTCATCTCCTTTCTGTACTGGAACAACCTTCAACTGCTGCTTGTCCAGCTGGAATCCTCAAAGGACCCAAGTGCAGCTGAAAGTTTTGGGTTCAAGTACAAAATTGTTGAAGAACATGAAAAGCAAAGGTTATAAACCTCAGAACTCCTTTGTGCTTTCTCCTACTGCAAGGATACAGGACCAGGCAGACCAACTCTTAAGCAAAAGGAGGGGGGCAAAAAGTACTGTTTAAACCCCAAACAAAAAAAACTGAACAAACAAAAACCCCAACAAACCACCAACATTCAAGGCTTAGTAGCTTTTGCTCCAATTATCACAAGGCAAGATGTTCAATTCATGCCCAGACAAGTTTGAAAGAACTCAACACACCCTCCAAGGGATTATATTCATCATTCTACTTTCCAATCTAATCCTTATTTAAGATGTTTTGAGAAGTGACATAATGATTACGTAACAGCCATATATAACAGAGCAAGACATTACCTCAGGAGAAGATTTTGTGTGTTTAGCATCAACACTTCCACTGCTGTCAGATGACTTCCTTTTCACACCCCCAAAGCTTTTTGATTTATCTGGAAGAGAAGGTGATCAAGATTAGTCAATCACAAATAACCTACTTAGTGCTTGAAGGACAAAAAGCAATAGGTCTTACCACATTTTCCATTGTTGTCATATATGATTTCAACATGAATTAATTCTGGATCAAGAGTTTTTAAAGCTGGAATCTTGAGAAAGACAGGAAACACAAAAGCAGCCATTTAGAGAGGTGAAACTATTTTAAATATATTTATCTTATATATGGTGGTATGGACTAAGCTTAGACACTTAACTTCTAGGTTCTTTGAATACCAAGCTGAATTTAACAACACACCATGTGACACTATCTCTGCATAAACACACAAAGTGATGCTTGAGAACACAAACTTGTGCTGTCTGCACAGCACAAAGAGCAAAGATCATGTTTGTTTCACTCTTACAACAGAAATTCCAGGTCTCCCTTATTTTTCATAGAAGGACATTTGTTATTTAATAATCTAACTGCAGCATAAAGAAACACTTTGGGTTATATTATTCTGCCCAACACTGACATTCATGTTTAAAGATTACAGTAAAGACAGAAATAAAAATTATTCTGGTGGAGACATAAATAAAATTTGTACTTATTCCCCATATCATTTGTAAACCACTGCAGCTGGTTCCTACCTCCTGACAGTTGACTTCCAGAGTTCTTGTAGCTGGATTTCCATTGACAACAACTGCTGTGAACCACTGAGTAGAAGGGTCCAGGCTATAAATCCTAATTTTTGAACCAATGATATTTTTTCCACCTACAAAATTGGAGAAAAAAGAAAAAGCTTAGAGACAAAGGAGGTATGAAGATGACCACAGTTATCAAAATTAATTCTTCCTGTTCTTACATTATGGGAAATGAAAACTGTAAGATGCAATATCTACTTTTTCAAAAAGGTCACTCCCTGCATGTGCAAGCACATAAGTACAAATATGCTGGTGTGAACCCAGTAATTAAGAATTTAAAGCTGGCAAACAAAAGGAACAATTTTAAATTTAGCTAAAAAAGGAGGCCTCTATACAACACCCTGGAAGATTTCATAAGCAAGCAACAAATTGGAAAAAAACATATCAAATTACTTGAAACAATACACAATTCAAAATTTTTGAGAATTGCTACAAGTTTAATCTATTTCACAAGTAGGAAGGCCATCTATAGGTGCCTAAATTACATCTTCACTCTTTGAAAAGAAATACTTGAAATGAACATCAACAATCCTTCACATTTTGCATTCACTGCTGTGAGAGTAAAATCAGTGTTTTTAAAAAGCTTTTATCCCCTAGAACAGATTACCAATTAATTACACCAACACTGCAAGGATTTCCCTTTGGACTTGGGCATTTTTTGCCATTTTCTGCTCCACAGGATGCTTGTACCTTGGACCAAGCGTGTCTCATCAAGGTGCTTCTTAACCAGAGCCTGAATTTCTTCATTTACATTTTGATCATCTTTAAGAGAAAGCCTGGAACCATCCACATCCTATTTCAGGAAAAAAAGAACAGAAGTTTGCATTCAGGATAATGCTTTTAACAAAATCCCACAATATTTAAAAAACAGATGGCAGAGATCCACACAAAGCCAATTCTCATTAATCTGTTCCCCAGCAGTTCTAGGATGCTGGACTGGAAGCAGGTAATTTTTTATCACTAATTCAACACAAGAATCTGCAACAGAGTCTGAAATGAGCTCTCCAGGTTTACTTCAATATCGTTCTGAAAATAACCCAGCTTTGTAGTACTATATTGCTAAGGAGCAGTAAGTTTAATTGAACTGTCCATTCTTAACTTTGGATTTAAGTTCCCAGAAGCAGCAGCATATTTGTCCTCAGCAGATGCAAATGAAAATATTTTATGTTTCTATTTATGATAATGCCAGGATCAGTCAGTGTCAAGACAGCATTATAAAATGTTTATATGAATGAAAACAGAGTCAGCTACATCTAAATTATTCATCATTCTTCAGCAAAATGTATGTGTATTATTTTTTCCTCTCAAATTCTTGAATGAGAATTGATTCTGAAATGGAAAGGTCACAGCAAGTTTCCACCCAGGGCTCAAAGAGTGCAACTAAGAAAAGGGTTTGGGGTTGGGTTTTATCTTTTTATCCCAAGCACTGCTCTGATACTTGTAAGAGGCAGGAGACTGAACAACTAGAAGTCAATAAACTGTTATTCAAGATGCCAGTAAAGCAATCTTTTCCACTGCAGTGCTGAGATAAGCCTTCTGCAGAGAGATCTCAACCCTGCTGCTGAGCCAACACAAGCAAGACAACTATCTACAACTCAATTTGGCTTTTAGTGACTCTCTTGTCATCTTCTCTAAAGGACTTGTATATTTGCTGACTGTTAACAGGTCTAAGGAGAACACTAATGATGGCACTACTTGCAGTCTCAATACAGGACAACCATTGCTACTTTTATTTCAGATTGTTTACAGGTTACAGAGACTAACTTCCTAAAAAGGCTAAATCTTTATCTTTAGCAGATACTATTCTTCCAAACACCTGCCCAGGGACAACAGTTTCAACCCACCTGTACCTAATTTTCACTAACAAACCTTCCTCTGGTGCTCAGTAATTCAATCATCTCATTTCCATTCTGCCCAATTCCTCATTCTGTTAAATAGCAAGATTTATGCCAGACATTCCTGAAAATCCTTGCACAAAGTTCATGTGTAAAAGAAGAAAGGGAAACTATTCCAGGTTTTCCCCAAAATCAATACAAAACTGCTGTCACACGAATAACTGTCCTTGCACAGTCCCTCATCCAGCTCTCCTCAGTGACCCTGTCCTGAATTATCTCCAGAAGGTTTTTAACCAGACATGTTTCATTCAGAATGGATATTTGTGAGTTACAGAAATAAACACCTGCTACAAGTTTTTACCCATCTGAAGTTTGCATTGATTACATTACCCTGATGCATCCTAAATATCAAGATAAGAGATTGATCTTTCATCTTTACAAAGCCAGTTAAGGTTACCTGGATGGGTGTCAAGAGGTCTTTAGAGAGGAAAACACATTTCTCTTCACCCAGGTAGCGCACTGAAACCAGTGATCCCATTCCAGCTTTGTCCACTAAGGACTTGTAGGTCTAAAAAAATGATAAACATGTTCTCAGAAACAGAGCAAGGAGATCTCATAATTCATCATTTGCATTTAAAAATTAATTTAAATTTTTTAAATTTTAATTTTGCTTCTATTTCTCTGTTACATTACCACATCTACATGCAACTCTTGAAAACAGAGCATGTTTCCAATAAAACTTCTAATACACACCTAATGAAAGTTATGGACTCCATTTGAAATTAATTTTATAAATCAGTATGAATTAGGAATTCAGTGCAGGTGGCTATCATTAGCAATTAATCATTCATGTCCACATGAAAAATTTATTAATGTAATAATTCTAATTGCACATATATTACTAATAAACCTCTTTATGGCAGACTGGGGAAATAGCTAGCAAATCAATCAATGTCTGCAGCATAGTTTACATTGAAGTTCTCAAAACTTGTGCAACCCTGATAACACAGTGAAACCTTTATTTAGGCACACATGATGATTTGGACAGCCTCACAGTTGTTGTAACACTGCAGTGCAATGATGAAGTTGTGTTCAGATATACCAAAAGCCTTAAGAACAGACAAGAAATCAATTTCCTTTAAAAGCTTCTGAACAGTTCCTAATGTGCTCAAAATTAAATTTAGTCTAGTGGCAGTACCAGATCTGAGAGGACAGGCACCAGGAGCCTGGAACAAGAGAAGTGGCAAGAGTAACTCCCCCCTACCTGAAAGGTGTAACTGTGCCTCATTTAAAAAAGGAAATCATTCTGACAGGAGAAGGACTTTTTTTGACCAGTTCTCCAAAACCCCAACCAGATATTCCCTGTCTTCACCTCAGTCAGGACAGCACTGGCAGAGGGACAAAAGCCCCACGGGAGGGACAAGAGTCTCCACAGGAGGGACTGGGCATCACCAGAGCTCTACAGAGCTGCTCCATTTGTCACAAACACACCCTCCCATATACTTGAAACAGTAAGTTGTGATCAAGTTTCAAATAAATTAATCCACACACTTCTTTTGTGACCTCTGCTTTCCTGCCCTGTGTGATGATAAAGGGAGAAAAAGTCTTTTTTTGCCGAGGCAAGATCCAGGACTGGCCTACATTTGATCCTTTGCTAAATGAGCTTTGGAACATGCACCCTGCATGAACTGACACATCAAACACTTCAGGAGGAAAACCTTATCCCAAAACTGAAGTACCCAGGAAGAACTATCCAGATACTTGGAAATGGACAACAGCTAAGTTTAAATATGGTTTTCAGAACAAGCTGTCAGCAAAATCTACCAGAGGAACTGCTGATATTAATGCACGGCCCAGGAAATAAAATTAAGGATTTATATCTCCATTTCCTCTCCCATTCTATTGGGTCCTACTTGTATTGCTTTGATTGGCTTTGTTTAAGAAAGAAAAACCAGCTAAAATGCAGCAATATCAATTACAATGCACACTTCATACCTAGCAAAGTTAATAGTATTAAAACACAGACTACAGATTCAGCATAATTTGTGTTCAGCAAGTTTACATGTCTGCATTTTCACTTATCTCACTACTTTCTTGAGCAGCAATATCCAAAGTAGTCAAGCACAACTACCCTGGCTGAATACACTGGGAAACGTTCCCTGTTCACCTCCCCTGGCTAATTTGCCTATTCAGCCATGCATGGCAGGTACAGAAAGCTCAGTTCCCTCCTTGTACAGTGTACACAGCTTTTTGTATGCAGAAAATCTAAATCTCACAAATCACTTGTACCAGGCAGGCATCACATTAAAAAAATCTGAATTATTTTTGTCTCAGGAACAAGAATCACCATAGCATTAGCTTGAGGCAGAGTCAAAAACTTAAAGTAAAAACACAGGCTATCCTTAGAAACCTATAATTTACATTTTTCTCTCTATTTTTAAGAGGAATTTTGTGGAAGATGAAACAAAACACAAGACTAGAGGAAGAATTAATTAACAATGTACAGAACAGGGTTTTGAGAGACAAGCAGTCATAAAAACACATCCTTGTATCCACCAACTTCAAATTCTGCCGAGCTCTGTCAGTCTGAGCTGCACAAAGAGATTTTCTCCCTTCCCAGGACACCCAGGAGTGAGGCTGCACCAGAGGAATTCTCACTGGTGACAGCACTGTCCCAGAGGTGGAACTGCAGAGCCCAAGAGACTCCAGCCAAGGTGTACTTGCCATTGCAGGCCACTGCACAGGAGGCATGGACTGGGTTTTTCTTTCAGCCAGCACCAGCTTTTGCTCCACCAGGAACGCTATCATCATCCTGCTGTAGACTTCTATCCATCTTCGCTTCTCCCATGATTCATCATCAAATTCTACACAAATCTACAGAAAGGAAGCAAAGGGAGTGAGTGACTACCTATAAAGTTCAGACACATCCAACATGGAAAAGATAAACCCATCAATTTACTCAAAAATAAAAACATTAAATGTACTTTAATTCCAGCATGATTATTGCCTGTCACACATTCAAACAATCCCTAAAGCATCCAAGGTTGACCCAATATTTTATAAGTGACAGTCAATGTTAATTGGTTTATCATCATTACTGTCATATAAAATAATAATATTTACATTTAACTTTACAACTTCCTATCTCAAAAAGTTGAATGCTGCTTAAAGATAATTAATTATGTTAACACTGTCACTGGTGTTTACAAGCAGGGAAAAATACACATTTCCCCCCAGAAAAATCCAGGAAAGCTAAAGGACTGCCTACAGTAGTGGCATGTGGATATTCCACAAACTCTACAGCACTGGAACAAGCAAGTTGGGTTTTTTTCAGAATTATTTTAAAAATACTAATTCCAAAGAATAACTTCAGCCAATTTATTGAAAGCACAAATGACAGGAGGGCAGTAAAGGTGATCAAATTATGTAATGTGAAGGTCACTTCCTGACTGCTCTTAACTGCTATTTATCCTTGTGAATTTCAGAAACAATGCAGATTTTTCAAGAAGAAAGCAGTTTCATGGCAAAAATATGATGGTTTGACCAATGTGTTTGGGATAGCATTACCCTAATTTCAAAGGCAACATGGGAGCTCAGCAAGTTATTGGGAAAGACCACAAATACAACTTGGCCTGAATACAGGAATTGGAACATCTTGATAAAGGACTCTACTCTTGGAAAAAAACATTTTCTCTTCCCAAAGAACACAGCAATCCAGCTTAACTGCATTTAACAAACAGCACGAAAAACTCAATTGAGTGAACCCGAGAAACATTTCCTGGAGTTTTATCATCCCTCTCATGGGAAAGGCAAGTGAAAACATGCACACAAACATCATTACCACAGCCAGGAGTCATCGAGCTAATGGGTGCAGAAATGAACTTGGTAATTTTGAGGTGCAGAAACTATGAAAGAGATAAGCAAATAACAACCAGAACCAGAATGGCTTGTTCAGGCTACTGCATCACTGCACACACAATAAACACAGTTGAGAAAAGCGTTTTAACAGTTTTGAGATTCCTTCTATACAAAATAAAAATTGAAATAAATAATTCTACTCTTTCACAGGAGAAATACTTAATCCACCCTCTCAGTCCTTTATTTTTTCGGGTTTAGGATGCTTGTACAGAACTAAGAGAGGAAAGGAGATGCGATGTGCTTTGGTACAAAGCTCTCCGCACCTCCATTGCCCATTCTGCAACTTCTTTACATTTCAACTGGAGAACACATCAAGTCAATCGCTTCTGGCAGAACCGTAACCAGCTCCAAATCCCACAACAGAGACCCCATTAGCACCTGCTGCTTCTCCTTTGCGGACAAAGTCCCCAAGAGCTCTCTGCGCCGAGAACCTCGTCCTCACTCCGGCACGGCACAGGCACAGCCCCGCGCCCAAAAATGGACAAAGCTCCACCCCTGCCGCACAGCCACAACAACAAACTGATAACAAAGTTTACGCTCTCAAGAAAGAGTTGGAAACATCCGAAGCTTCGTTTCGTTTGACGAGTAAGTCAGTTAATCAGAGTTCTCATCACCAAAAAAAGAGGAAAGGAGACAGCTGAAATTGGAAGATGGTGCTGTTCTGGTCATGGGAGCCTTCTGTAGGAGCAAGCACAAGATGCCGCCGCTACAATGGAGTTTTGTCCTTGGGGAGCAGCGCTCAGTTCGTACTCCAGTAAGTGTCCAGACCTGGCTGAATACTTCCAATGTCTACAGCTGCCAAATAAAGCCCCTTAATAACTTCACAGCCAACCCGTAAACTGAGCTTGACTCCCACACAGAATGCACAGCTAACCAATTACACCACGATTGCAAGAACCGTGCTACAAAAACCATGCTTGGTAATCATTAATAAGAAGAGGCCACCACGCAAGAAAAGTCCGAGAGACCTCCAGCACCAGGCGTGAGTTTGGTGTGACTTTAAAAGCCAAGTAGTCGCTCCAAAGAGCAGGAAAGGAAAAGTCACCAATCCCAACAGCATTGGAGGGTTTCGGTTTCAACTCTGGAGGCAAAAACCTGTTCACAGCTGGCAAAACCTTAATTTACCTTTAGGAAATAAACCATATGCACAGAGGCTGCGGTAAAAACCGGCTTTTCAAAATGCCGGTGGAAGAAAGCACATTTATAATTAGTTAGAGATAATTTGCGGCATTAGTACAAGCACAGCGGGCACTTGGGCAGGGGTGCACGTTCCCAAACGTGTCGGCCAAGTCTCCGTGTGCTCTGGCCCCGAGAGCAGCATGTGCACACACGTGTGTACACACAGCCACACCAACTTCCCCGGCCACGCTCCGCATTCAGCGGGTCTCTCGCAAAGTTCCCGGTTACCTTCAGGTCCTGCTTGGATATGTCCGTGTGTGACACGGCCCGGATCCTGCCCGCCTTCCAGGGCCATTCCGAGATGAGGCTGGCGTCCCACGTCCTGTCCTCCTCTTCCGACAGGCAGAGGAACCTCTTCCCTACGAGCAGCGACCAGCTCCCCTCGAGCCTCAGCACCATTTTAACTCATCGGGAGGCCTTCAGCGAGGAAAGCGACGGAAGGAGGAGAGGAACACACAGGGCAGGGCGGTGAGCGCTTCCTCCTTCCTCTCCCGGCCGCCCTCCCGCTTCTCCAAGCGGCTCCAGCCGGACCCTCGGACACCCACAGGTCGCCCCCCGCCTCCCACGGTCCTGTTAATCACTGCTCGGCGGGGGTGGGGGGAAGGAAACACCAGAAGGTCTTTCCAGAATGGCTGCAGCGCAGCTCCCGGCCATTCCCACCCCCGCCGCCTCTTTGTTTCCTCCTCCGAGGAGTCAGAGCGCCGGGCGGCAGCCGAAGGGAGGGAGCAGACGACCAGGCCAAGCTCCTTCCGCCTCACCAACACCCCGGTCTGCCCACCCGGGCAGACCTCCAGCCCTGCCCCTGCCCTCACCTGCTCCCCCCCGGCCCCGCTGCCGGCGCACCCCGCAGTCACACCGGGCACGGGTCCCGCTCCCCTCCACCCCCCCGCGCCGACCGCCGCCGCGGCCAAGCGACACTGTCGGAGCCGCGCCGCGCACACGCCCCCTCACCCGTGCGCGCGCCCCCGTCCCGCGCTCCTATTGGCTGCACTGCCCCAGCGGGGCGGGGCCGGCAGCGAGCCTCCCGTCGCGATTGGCCTGGAGGGGCGGGGCCCGCGCGCCTGGCCACACCCCCGAGACCGTTGCTCAGCAGATGGCGGATAAAAAAATAAAAACGATATATCCTTCCGCTTGAGCTTGCAGGGAAGGAGTCCCTCGGGGCCAGCCCGCGGAGCGCCCGCAGCCGAGCCCCAAGGGAGGCACGAACGCGCTCGGGAGGGCCGGGGCGCCTCTCTAGGGCCGTGTTCCCACCTCGGGAGCGCCGGGCCTCCAGCTGCTGGAGCTGCCTTTAGAGACGGCGGAGGGATCGAAGGGAGGCCAGAGGGCGTGATACGGCCCCTTATACGTGCGGCTCGCGGCGTACTCAGATATAGCACAGGGGGCGGTGGCACCTGTGGGACGTCTCTGCGCATGCGCGCGGGGCGGGACCAGCACCTGCGGGTGCCCCAAGGGCCGCCATCTTGTCATGCTGAGGGAAATGGGGGCAGGCGGGCCCTGTGGGCCAGGAGATGGGGAACAAAGTGAAAAATCACAACATAACAACGCGCCCGAGGTTCCTGGGGCGGACAGGAGGCTGTGGAGGCACTCCAGCTGTGGCTGACGGAGGTTGTGTAGTTGCATCTAAAAGCAAATGGCTTCCACCAGCTCATGCTTTAACATGGCACCTGTGTGTTCTTACAAATAGCAAGGCAAGGTTACAGAATCTGCCTCACTGCCCTCACAGGGAAGAATTTAATCCTTCTATCCAATCTAAACCTACTGCCTTTAAATATAAAGCCATTCCCAAGGAGAACCAAGGAGTTAAACAGAGAATATGACACAATCTGGGTGGTGGTGTTCAGCAGTGACCCAAAAAGACACACGTACTCCTCTACTATAAGACTTTCCCACCAGAGCACGTAGGAGGAAAAGACCAAAAGTGCAGAAAGTACCCAAGGCAAAGAAGCTGTTGAGTCATCCAGTTTACTGAAATCTCACAGTGCTCAGCTTGTGCTTTCTCCAGGGTTCTTTCTATCACCAGAGATGTGTTCGCTTCAAAAACCCCCATCAGAGAACGCTGCGATATTCCTGCCATGTTGTGGTCTCGTCCTCCATTTTCTCCAAGAATCCATTTCCACACTTAGGTTAAATGTATTTTTAAAGTCTTTCCCACTACTTTGCTTTCACTTATCATTTGCTTACTACATTTAAACAAACACATTCATGTATGAAATCAAAAGGCTCAAAAAATTCCTCTTGTGCCATGACGAGGAAATTGCTGTCTACTCCATGGAAATCAGACATTACAATTTCTTTTACAACTCTAAGGAATCTCCAAAGATTTCTGTCAATGAGATGAACTTAGTAATTGCTACAATTTTCAGCAGGGAGACACAAAATAAAAAGTGAATTATAAAAAAATGATAAAACAGCAACTGTGTGCAGTCTGAAGAGCCACTCATTAGCTGGCACTGAAAGAAAAAACAGGTATGTTTGCTTCTAAGATTTAAATGTTTACTATATAAACCAGACCTGCAAGGTGGAATTTATGATATCATATAAAGCAAGCTAGATGTGAAACTACCAAATGATTTGTTTCATTGTAGACTTTAGGCTGGTGTAGCAGTGGCTGTACAATTGATACATCACACCATGGAGGTGTTGCATAACCTCATTATTTAAAGCTCTTGGATTTTCTGCAGAGAGAACACTTTGCCTCAAAGAGTGGATGATTAATACATGCAGGAAGAGGGATGTCAGGCTATAATGAAGCAATATTAGTCAATGTAATAGATCAAGATGTTGGTAGCACTCCAGTTGCCTAATAGTATTTTTTTTCCATTAGCATCAGAATGAAGGCTTTAAGGAGAGATTTGAATGACAACAATGTGAGTTTATTAAATGAGCAGCTCCCACATGCAAAGAGTAGCATGGAGGTTGGTCAAAGGTGTTTTAAATTTAATGTTTTGGGTAGGTCCTGGCCTGGGAGGCTGAGAGTACAGGGTGACATAGTCCATTAATGCCATTGAAAATGAACTTACATAGGAGAGGATGCTAAAGGATGATGTGATCAAAAAGCAGCATTGTGAATGTGTAAAACAAAATAAAATGAATTGGCAGAGACCAGAAGAGAAGATGGGGAAGCAAACAGAGCACAAGTTGACAGAAGCCTGGACAAAACTCAATCATGCATGGTACAAACAACCTTTCAAAGTCCTGAAAAAATAGAGGTATTCCAACCTTAATGGCTAAGTAGAAGCCACACAACTGAAGAGTTTTTGCTTTTGAAACAGAGAAAGTAATTAGCTACTTCCTTCCATTCCCTAGGATTCTTCATTTCTTGAAATTAAATAAGGACCAAATCTCTTTCTTAAATTATCTTCCTTCTTTAAAAGTTATAAGTTAAAGGTAAAGTCTTGGATCAAAAAGTGAAACACATAAAATTTAAAATTATTACTCTAAACATCTTTGAATTTGCTGCATCATTTAGGAACTTGTTTCTCAGTATGACCACCACACAATACAGGAAAAAGGTGGTGTAATTGTAATTGTAATGTTTGTAATTGTTTTTCTTAACTGGTTATTTTATCACCACTTGCAATAGTCTCCACAAAAACTAATGTCTGTTAGAAATATTATGTGTATATTTGCCCACCTTCAGTGTGTCAAGAGAAACATCAAAATGTTCATGAATAAGTTTCAGGCTAACCCTATGATAATGGCACAGGTGCAGTTGTCCCACTCTGCATTATTTACCTCTGGAATGCTCAATGTCTGTTGAAGTACCTGCAAAACAAAGCACTGTAGTAAATAAGCAGAACCGATTGAACCTCAAAAGAGCACATTTCAGCCTGTTCTTCTGCCTGCATGAAGTCTTGAGAATAATTTTTTCCAGCTGGCCCTACCTACTGGGTTGAACTGGTAATAGGTAAGCCTTTAGCTCCTATGTGAGAAAGAAATAATCTCTGCAAACAGGAGCTCTTTAAACAGTAACTTCAGAACACACTTCAATAAATTCTTCCTTTCAACCACCATTAAGTAACAGAAAATTTCTCATGTGTGGGGTATCACTAGGAAAAAAAAGCAGAAGAAGCTTTGAGGTTTGAATTTCATTATTTGAATTTAACAGTTCAGTTTAAATTGGAATTTGGCAATAAAGCTCAATAGCCAATTTTATGCCTAAACAATTGCACATTCAGGCATTTACGCCTACCTCTCTGCATATAAAATCTGGATGTGCTATTCAAATATTTGTGCTTGAAAATTGGCCTCCCACTACCTACAAGTATTTGATGTCACAGACACTTTATAAGAAAGGGACATTTCAGTCAGAGAAGGGGCTGTAGATAACTGTCTAGATAACTCTCCTGGCACTGTGTTCTCCAGATGTTTTTCATACAAGGGAGCAGATTGTTTTTCAGGGCTCTCCTGCATTTCCAGGTTAAACCTACCAGTGTGTGTGCAGCTACAACAAGCAATGATCAGTGCAGGACATTATTAAAATCTGGTTTTTAAAATCTTTACTGTGGTGGCATTTAAGGGTCTCCGTTCTCAATCAAAGGCCCTCTGAGTAGAGGCACAGAAGAGGAACATGGAGTCCTTTATATTCCAGTGATTAATGATGGATGTGTAGGGATGTGTAATTAAAGTTGGTGAGGCTGTGAGACCACCAGGTGTGCTGACAGCATGGTGCCAACAGCGCCAGGGCTGGGGGTTTGGTCCCTGTATGGGACATTCACTTAAGAGCTGCACTTGGTGGTCCTTGTGGGTCCCTTCCAGCCCAGAGCATTCTGTGGAGTATAACTGGAAGCAGAGTTTTGGGAGATAAGCCATTAGCTCATTTCTCCAGTATGTCTTGAGATGTGGTGCTAAAGAATGAGCAAAAACGACCAGAAACTTTCTTATTCAGTAACACCAAACGGATGCAGTTAAATAACTCCTTATGCAGCTGATGTGGATCAGTCACTGCCCAGATCCAGCCTGGCTCTAGCTCTAGTTAGAGCAGGAAAAGATAAAAGCTCCTTGCTCAGGTACAGCCTGGTTACCTCAGCACACCTCACCTGGATCAGCTTTGCAAGAGTGGCAGGACTGGTTCCAGAGCCTTTTTTCAGTCATTATCTCTTTACCATAACTTAAAATAATTCATATCATACATCAGTTAATATTTTCTCACTGTCTGCAGCTGAAGGAAGCGCATGTTTTGATACAAAGTACATTTTAATTTTGTGCAATTAAGTTGCTGAAGGAAAAACTATGAGAAAGGCTGACCTCTTCTTTTCCACTCCCATACCTGTTCTGTAGTGGAGACTGTCTTTTGCTAGTGAGGAGTTAGTGGGACTTCCATTTTTTATCCCAACTGTAGAAACAGGAAATCATGAGAGGACTCTTAGGATGATAAATCAGGATCAATTTTTAAATTTTAATTGACTATTAATTTAACATTTAATTATTTAATTCTGTGTTAAGTATTACCTTGGGATTGGAATTAGATATTAAATTTTGCAGATTAATTCTAAAGTTAAATTAGTATTTATAGATAGAGTGATGCAATAACCTTTACAAAGTAACCATGAGCAAACATTATACATAAAGTGTGCTGAGTAATTCTGTGCTGGTTTTGTTTTTCTTTAAATGCTTCAGAGGAAGATTGTTGTGGAAGAAAAAAGCCCTTTCCCCTCAGGTAATAATACATTATGAGTTAATAATTCAAAGGGTTTGGGGTATCATTCTTTAATAAAAGAATGCAAATCAATATTATCTTGATGGATATATTTGAACCACGTTGTAGAAACCACCACCCCAGCAGGAATGTCTTGGTGGTGTGCAAAAGGAGACATTGAAAGGTGGGTGAAGAGATACAGTGAACTTTAAGCAACATTGTTTAATGATCTGAGCAGAGTTGTTCCTTGTTAATTAACACAGCCCCCAGAAGCCTCACACCAGAACTGCCAACAGAACGTGTTACTCATATTTTGCTACTTAATTATGTCCAGTCTCTTCCATCGCTGAAACAACATAACCTGGCTTTGGCCAAGTCAGACTTCACACCATTTCCTGCCGGTGCCAGAGAGATTCTTTCAGCTATTTCAAGTCCCTCCTGCTCTTTATTTTAAAGATCTGTTTTGTGGTAGAGTGTCTTCCCTTGGGAGCAAACTTACACCTTTCTCCTGTGGATCTGACAGATTCCAGCACTTGGGCTGCTGGGCATGTGCAGGTGTCAGGTCAGTGAGTCCTAGACTGGAGATAGAAATTGTTCTAATTTTAAACTCAAACTAAACTACCCTCCTGTGTACTTTTCTAAGAACATTTGGATTAAATTCATGCTGCTGCTTTTGATTATTCAAACCCACATCTTGGAAGTTCTCTTTCAGCCTCTGTAATTTAATGCAGTTTTTGACAAAGTAGTGAACATTTGAGGAGTGGTGATCCTCGAGTTACGAGTTTGTGCAATTTGGACAAGAACTTTGACTGTTCTTGAATGTGTATTCACTTAAAAAGAGGCTCAGGAGGGAGGACACATGAGAGAGTGACCTCAGGGGTGGTTGTACGTGCATGGATCTCATTGATGGACTGCAAACCCTTCCACCCCTGCAGAGAACACCAGCTCTCTTGGCTCCAGTTCTCCTGTCCTGTCACTCACCAACTCGCCCTTGAGCTGGAGCAATGAATGTCTTGTGTGGTTTTCCTGCTACTGCAGTAACTGATTCCAGTGGGAAAATGCAGTAACTTTTCACATCAAGGGTCAGCTGAGAAGTAATTCCCTTTTTTTTTTTTTTTTTTAATTCCATATATTGTGCTGATATAATGTTAACAAAGCTAATGTATCACTGAAGCTAATAATAATAATAAATTGAAATATTAAGAAATATTAAGATACCAGATGTTGGTGAATATAGAACTGGGAATATTTAGAAGGTAGATATTGCTAAATGTGACCTAGTTGTTACAGTACAGAACTGGGAGGCCGATCTGGAATCTATCACTATGTGTGTCATAAGGCAGATCATTTAATTCACCTCATTTCTCTGTAAATGGGGATAACAACAATCATTCTTATGAGTTGCTTTGTGTTGTTCACCTGAAAGATGATGAGTCTTATAGCTGGTAATTAAACCTTCTTTTAATCTTCAAATTTACTTTCCCTGTTAAGCTTTAATAAGTGTTTATGCTCCCTTAATGCCAGAGAGGAAAAAAAAAGCATGATTGTGAAGCAGCTGCTAAGAATTTCTCCCAGAAGATATTTAGTATTAAATTGGGATTGAGTCATCTGTTTTAGATAAAGGGGCAATGCAAGAAATACTATGTGAGAGTTGAAATTCTGAGTAAAGTGTATTCAAAGCAGAATGAGCTGACACCCCAGTTCCATCACACTGGCTCCCACCCCCCAGCATCCTCTGTCCAGAAATTGGAAATAGGCTTTGTAATTTCTCTTTAGCTTAGAGCAAATGTAACAGCATTGCTTAAAAATAGTTACAGCTGTGGGTTACAGATTGTTCCTGTTGTTCTCTCAGCGTCAGCCCTCCTGACCAGAGAGGTCTCTGCAGCTCCACCCAGCCCAGGAGAAGGAGGCACTGGGCAGTTCTGGGAGCACTGGTGTTGGTTTCTCGGCTGTTTTGATGACCCGGGAAGGCTCGGGATGGTCTTGGGCAGCCCGCGCGCCAAAGGATGAGAAGAGGCTTCAGGTTTTTTCTCGGTCTCGGTGTTTATTAGTTTTTTATCTAGAAGATTTTCTCTCAGCCCGACAGAGGTCTGCACAGCAGCCAGCCATGAGCACACTGAGAGCCCCCGGGCGGTCACTTATCTTTATACTCAAAACTACGTATACAATATTTACCTGTTTCCCCCAATACCTTTTACCCTTATTGACCAGTACACCTTTAGTAATAACCAATCCCAAAGTGCCAACATCACCACAGAAGATGGAGGCCAAGAAGAAGCAGAAGAAGGACAGGACACGCCCCAATTCCTCCATCTTACTTCTCTAGACCCCCCTGTACCAAAATCCTAAACCCTGTGTTTTACACTCTAATTAACTCATCCCTTCACCATTCACCCAGTGAAATCCTCCCATCCTCATACAGGCGTCGTCTCCTGTGTAGGATCAAAGTCCAGCCACCAGACACTTCTGGCAACATTCCAGGACTCCCGAGCCCCCCAAGGGTGGTCTTGGTCACTCTGCACATCAGTCCTGAGGTGCTGAGATCCCACACACTGGGATTGCCTGCAGTGCAGCTGGGCTTTGGTAATTATCTCATTCTGTATTTGTCACTGTAAACCACTTAGTGATTTTCTGCTCCTCTCTGTAAAGTTCTCTAAGTCAGCCGCATGTCAGTGAAACTTTAGAGTGTCTTTTCCCTGGTCTCTCTTCACAGCTGTCAGAGACTAATGGCTGCTCTCCAAAGCCTGGGCTTTGATGGTAGAGGTTTGTGTCTAAAATTAAAACTGTGGTTCCAATGCAGATTCCTAACTCCAGTGAAACCAGGAATTTCATCCACTGATTTAAGAGATCATATGTCAGCCCTGTCTTGTAAGAGAAAGATTGCAATCTGTCCTGTCTCTTGTCTCTTCTGAAAAGCATAGGAAGGTAATTTTGAACTTTTCCTGCTTCCCAGTATCTACTGCCCTAAATAGCACAATTGCAGGGTTTTTCAAAAATGGAAGTGACATTTTCCAGTTTCCTATGCAGAGGAACTTCTGCTGTGGCATAGATTTCTATTGCTGCTTTTTACTCTTATTTCCTATACACAGTTTATCACACAATACAATTTACAGCTGCAATTTTCTAATGAGAATATAAGAAACATAGCCAAGTTACTCCAGGCTATCTCTGTTGTTTGACAAACTTGGACACATAAACAGTGAGGAGTAGCTTAAAACCTGTACAGGTTGGGGTAACTGGAGACAGATTTGTTTCAAAAGCAAGGAGGGAAATATTTGAGGTGATTGAAATAATTAACAAGGCTGAAAATGAGGTGTTGGAAAAAAAATTTTGCAGATCATTGGAATTTTAGCAGGCATGGCTGTATGTCAGGTGTTGGGTTCCCTGCCTCTCTCCATGACATGATTAGCACTGTGCCTCTGGTTGCAGCAGAGGTTGGCTGTATCTCACTTTGTGTAACATGTAGGTCACAGTCTGCCAGCACAGAAAATATGCATTTAATGAACTTCATCCACCAGCAGGCATCTCATTGTCTAAGCCTACTCTGCAGAGAGCGAAGAGAAGCATCTCCAGAAGGAGATTAATACTAAAATAGATGTCTAGAATAAGTGGGGCAAATTATCCCTCAGAGATGTCTGATCTTCCTCATTTGCTGTAGAGGTCTCTAATTATTGGTTTATGTTCTACCCTTCCTGCTAGAGTAAATGCTGAACTAGATACAAACATGGAGTGGGGTGGTGTCTGTGCCTCTCTGGTTTACATTTTGTTGCCCAAATTAAGCAGGCACTGAAGTTCTGGGGTTTTTTTCTTTGTCAGAAGCTACTGCAATGAGTGCTGGTGTGGGGCACTAATGAGCTAATGAGGAGTGCAGTGTGTGCTCAGCTCTCACAGGGTTCCTGTGCTACAGGTGACCTTGTGATCATCAGAAGAATAATGTCTGTAGAAGGGAATGACAGGAATTGGTTGTGGGTTTAAAAGGTCTTTCAAAGAGAGAGAAAAATGAAAGCTTTATTCTTCAAGTTCATTATTTTATCGGACTGTTTTAAAGACATACAATGTTCTTACACAAAGAATGCAAAATCACAACCACAAGTTATAAAAGATACATATAAAAGTTTACAGATGGCTCAGATTGTTTACATTTACTATTCCATAACAGTGTGTTAGACATGCTCCAGTGCAAAGGAAAGTACTGTAGGCTTTTTTGCTCCCCAAATGTATTTGTGTAAGGTCTTTCAAAGTCAGCAGAACATAGGTAGTGAAAATGAAGCTTTAACTGGCCATGGAAGTGTTGCTTTATAGGCAGCCTGTTGGCATGGCAGAGCAGGATGTGCTGTGATTGTTGGGGCTTCATGAGCAGGTTGTGCCAACCTGTGGCTCCAGGAATGCTGTGTTAAAATGTCTGGGAATAGTGCTGCTGGTTCACTGTGTGAAACCTGTGTTATTACTTAACCTCTTTGCACTTACATGGTCATCTCTGGGGTTAACAAATATTTACCCACCTTTGAAAGGTGCCTTGTGTTCTTCAGAGAAGTGCTGAATAAATACAGGCTGGTATTACCCTCAGCAGCAGGTAATCCTGTTAATCTAACATACACTCTCTGTCCATGGTGAATATGTTCCAGGCTACTTGATCATTGCAGTTAGATTAACAAAGGATATTACAGGGATTAACTCTTAAGTAGTGGCTGCAGCTGCCCACCATGTGTGTTCACTATAACCCAAAGGCAAGGTCTGAAATCCTCTTCCCTATAGCAAAGAGAAGGAATGCACTTGACTTTTGCAGAACCAGTTTTCCACCCAGAAGAGCAACATCTTGACCTGAGAGGTTGTAACACAGCCTGTTGCTCTGATAGCTGCTGTGCTGCTGGCACCAGTGCAGAGACAGCTTCAGATCTCTGCCCACCACACCAGTTTTACAAAGCTGTTGTAAGGGTAAAACTGTCTCATTTTTCACTGCGCTGTAACAGGTGTGTTAGAGGTCACAATTTCTGCTACAGGTCACAAATTCATGTCTAGACTACTTTATAAAATATTATTGGAGATGAGGTCCTCCCCAGTGTCGTGCAGGCCCAAAGTTGGTCCTGCTTTGAGCTGAAATTTGGACACAATGACCGCAGTGGGTTACTCGTAACTCAGTTGTTGCACAAAGCCAGGTGTAGCCTCAGCAGCATGGAGCTTGGCACGAGTTGAAAACCATGCCCAGGGCTCCTGAGGACAGTCCTGTGTCTGTGTTACTGCAGCAACACCTTCATCAGCAGCACCCTGAGCGGTGTCAGGGCAGCTCTGGGAGCACTGTGTGATGTGCTGCCACACTTCCCTTGGGATGGAGATACACCTTCTCTGCTGTTGGTCACTGGCTCTGTTTCGGCCATTTCATTTCAGTGGCATTTGGAGAATCTCTGGGTTCTTAGAGATCTGGAAAGTGTTTTCAACAGAGGATGGCTGGGCTGGTGTCTGAGGGAGAAGAGAGCACAGAGAACACTGCATCATCTGCATGCATTGCAATTATGAGCCTCTTACTGGAGTATGGAGGCAAACATGTATTTGTAAATGCTTCATTTAGCAGTTTGAGAGGTTGGGACTTGCAGTTTTCTGGCTGAAGACTGCTATGGAAAATGGGGGTTGAGGAGAAATGCTATTTTAAAATTATTATGAAGATGCTGATATTTTTAAAGCAGTTTTCTGTTATGTTTTTTACTTTTTGTTAGAGTGTATTGTGAAATTGAAGTCTAGACTGCTAGGAGTCTAAATTTCCATTTTCAGGTGTAGCCTTTTCAAATTCCGTGCTAAGCAGAGGTAGTGGATCACTATTTGTGAGGGAAAACTACTATTGCTTTCCTCAGACAGGTATGCATGGTTCAGAAATGTGTTAGAATACTTTCAGTAGCCATATGAAGTGTTGGGAGCTCTCTAAATGCAAAGCTCTCACTTTGACCTCTGTGAGCTGTAAGCAGGTACCAAGCCAAGGAACCAAACCATTGTCTGGTCTAATTAATAGTGGCATTAAAGTGAGATATTGTGAGGCTTTAGAGGGCAGTAAAGTTTATAGGGATGGGGGGCCTCTATAAATAGCCTGTAGATGGTAACTTGAAAACTCTTATCACAATGGATGAAGTTTTTCTTTGTCTACTTTTGTTTTGTTTTGTTTTTTAAGCCTCTAATTGTTTGGTTTGGATCCTGGGATTTTTTCTGTTTCCATTCTGGAACGTAGCCCTTTTTGTCCCAGGGATGACAATTAATTCTTCTTCCTACTACCACATAATGAGAGAGAGAGAGAGAAGCAGGATGATGCTGTAAGTTTTTCATGTATCCTGACTGCAGAGAAAAAATTCAGTTATATAACTTGTCCATAAAAAGAGGCCTCTCTTCCCTATCATCCTTTTTTACTTTTTCCAGAATGGAATAAAACTGAAAGTAGCTTGGTGCAGTGGAATTTTATGTTCATGAATATACAGTGTATGAGAGTCTTACAGTGTAAGAGAGTATTTCTCTTTGCATTTGTAACTGAGGACAAAACAGTTAAAAGGCAGTGAGTGACTTCCACACCTTGACAGGAACAGAGCAGGGCACACATGGGGCATGCAGGTGTATTCTGGTGCATGGGAGGAAGAGAAGAATCCTGGCAGAAGTGTGAGAAAGCCCCTGGAGAGAGGGGAGCACTCACAGTGAGGTTGCTGCTCACCTGCCAGTGCCTTGAGCAGCTCCCATGGGAAGGAGCTTTGCCAGCTGTGCCAGGGCAGCTCGTTCCCATCTGCCTCCCTCAGGGCTCCACACAGAATTGAAAACATATCCTGGATTGTGCTGGGATTTAAACTGATCCAGAAGGTCAATAGCAGCCCTTCTAGTAAAACTTACCATGAAGTAGTATTTATACAGTTGTTAAAACAGGTTTTTATGCTGCCATATTAGCCTAGTAATTGCCTGGGGGGTTTCATCTATGTGCAGGATGCTGCTAAACAGAACAGTGCTTGGGATACCAAATTAATTGGTTAAAGGTGGTTCAGCAAGGGATGGTGAGAAGCCCACTTTGCTTTCCTCTCTTACTGCCTTCAGCTCTATTATTACACCAGTCTGTGAAGATATTCTCTAGAAACTGCAAAGACCCATCTGCAGCATTCTCCTGACATAATTAGGGCTATGGACAGCCTCCTGCACATTCCTCCTGTTTCCTTGAAGGAAACCTTTCTCTGCTCATCAGAGGGGCCCCTTTTGTTATTTACAGCCCCTTGTTATCATTTACACTCCTGTTTGCACGCATTGGCACCCCAGTGAAGCATCAAGGCCGTGCGCTGACCGTATTTCTCTCAATACCTCTCTTGAGCAAACCTCATGTTCACACTGGCACTTCATTGCCTGCCTCCTTTAAGGTCAAGAACGTGGTCAAGTCATCCTTCAGCACATTCACTATTGTTACCATCATTAAACACTGCACAGTTATGAAATTCAGAACAATCCATCCTTCCAGAGCAAGAATGTAAGGGCTGACCCACTGGATCCAACCAAAGCTGTGCACATCTCAGTATCTCCTTCCTGAGGTAGCTGATAACGAGGGCCCAGAGACACACACAAGCAAATTTGAGGGGAAGCCTTTCCCTAGTCCTGACTCAGTGTGCATCATCCACAGAAGCTTGCCATGGCCATTAAATGTCCTGTTTTAAAGCTAAGATAGGCTTGGTTTCACACTGGTTTGAAGTTTTGACAGTATGCCTTATTATTCAAAGTCACAATTTACGTGGTTTTGGATGGGTTTGTGCAGTTGTTGTTGTTTAGGGTGGTTTTTTGCTTATATGTGTGTGGGGAGAGGGGGTTATTGAACTGTTTCTATTCTTTTTACATTTCAGTTGTTCACTGTCCATAGCAGGGTGTTTAGGATGTAAACTGTAACAAATAGCAGCTAACAAGGAGCAAGGAATCTAACCTGAGTGTCAGAAGTACTGTAATAACAGTGGTAATTTATGAATGTCTTTATTGACTTTTAAGCTTGAAAAAGTAATTCCTAATCTAAAATACTCTTTCATCAATTTATAAAATGCTGTAAATCAAGCATTTTCTTTGTTCCTTATGTGTCCCTTTTATCTCAGGATATTCTATGATTCTAGGATTCTGATCAGTATAATGGAAAACATGCTGAGCTAGGATAATTTCTCATGGAGCTGGAGGGTCAGCAGATACCTCAGAACCACTAATGAGTTAATATAAAACACATGGATTTATTCCATGGCAGAGGAAGCATCTTGTAGCATGTAAGTAACGTGTAGCAGGACAAAGTTACGGAAAAGGAAAGTAAAGAACAGACTTCTCAGAAGACAATTTTGATGCACAACCGGAGGTATTCAGAGCTCAATATCTGAGATACTGAGTATCAGTGGCTGAGATCTGTGCTGCAGAGTTTTATGTTTGTTTATATTTGGATAACTGGGGCTAAGCCCTCCCATTTTGTTTACCTAAAGCCAAATGATACACTCAGACACGCTGCTCTCCATGTTTTCCCCAAGCTCTGGTGGTGAGTCACTGAGATCAAGAGTGTTTCTCAGAAATTGCAATTCCCAGTGCAAATGCCAGACCACACCCCTGCTTTTGAGACAAAATAGGCATTTCTTAATCTCTCCTTGCTAATGGCCATAGCTCTGAAGCAGTTAATGCAATAATAAAGATGGAAATAGCAGCCAGGAAATGCTGAATGTCTCTCCATGCTGTAACAATTCTTCCCAATGGGTAGAATTAACCTTTTCCTGTCTACTCCATATTTGTTAGTAAAGCTGTCATTTCAGAAATTGGCATTTCTCATCACTGTGTTCAGGAGCTCCATTCTTCTTGGATTTTTGTTCTAATTGTCCATGTTACCCCATTAGGTTTTCATTTATTTTGTTTTGCTTCCCATGTAGAAGTCAGGAGATAAATGCAAGGAATCACCCATTCTATTCCAGTGGGTGGAACACCAAATATTTATGTTTATAATTATAACACCAAATATTCAGCCTTTCAAGAGGCTGAATATATTTATCTCTGTGTGTGTGTGTGTGTGCATTCCTTGATGGGATGCACACTATTTATTCCTGATGAAACTATCTTTCTTCTCCTGCTACTTTTTAGGTGCTGTAATAACACTGCATGATATATGTGTGCAGTATGGATATGTGTAGTTTCTTTTTATATTCATTTTTGGTTTTGCCACATGACCTTCAGCACCCAACTCTCACAGATTTCCTGTCTGATATTTTTCTCTATTCCTGGCTCCATTTCTTGGCCGGGTTGTCTGCACTTCAGCTGTTCTCAAATGCCTCTGGTGTAGGTTTGATTCATTGGAGGACACAAGAGTTGTGTGCACTTGCTGCTTGCTGACCTTTTCTGGGTTTGGTAACAGAGCCCTGTGCATGTATGTCAGTGACGCTTTTGTTCTGAGAAGCTTGGCAGTTGTTGTTCAGCTGTGAGGCAGAGATCCCCTTTCCCTGAGAGGAATGAGTCTGATTATAGCAGAGCTCTTGGGGGGTCTGACTTTTCCATGGTTGTGAACTTCTTGGAAAAAGTAGTTGCTAGGAGAAGACTACATAGTATTTACAGCAAGGGTGGTGGCTCTGCCTTCAGTAACAAAGCTGATTTGTTTTATAATTTGGGAAGCAGAAATCAGACCATCTAATGGTGCAATCTGGGTAGGATTTTCCACTGCCAAACCTTCTACTGCTAAAGCAGTTCCAAAATGTTCCATGAGCATTGGATGGCATTCCTGCTGAGCTGGCTGTATAAATTAATTCATATCTGCTCCTACGCTTTAACTCTTCTGTTTTTGGGAGTGTTTTTGTTTGTTCGGTTTGGTTTCATTTTTTATAGACTGGATGATGCGGTTCAACAGCAAAGGGAAGACTTTCTTCAAGCAAAGTCTCTTTCCAGGATGCTTGGGATGTCACGTGCAGAGCTCATAGGCACAGAGCTCTTCACTTGATGGCATGCCATGCCTTTTGATGGCTTTGACTTTGGGGAAGATTTTTTTCTTTTTTTTTTTTTTTTTAAGTTTCCATGCCATGTCCCTCAAAGCTTCCCCTCCAAGTTGTGTCTTCCTCCGTGACTTTTTCCCCTGCTTTTGCAACATCTGTCAGCTTAGTTTTGGCATGTTTTGGTCCTTTGCACTGCAGCGCATTTCCTCGCAGACCATTTTTTGAAGTCCCAAACTCTCCCGATTTTTTAGATTTTTTTGTTTTGTTTTTTTTTTTTTTAATTGCGTTTCATTTGATCCTATCTCCTTTCCAATGCCTTTGTAAGCCTTTCTTTTCGGGTTCGCAAGAGTGTGACTTGTCCTAAGGCACAGCCCATGAGGAGTAGGTAGAGGGCATTGTCACCCTTCCGCTGGTGGCTCAGTGGAGCTGAATGTCTTTCCCTCCCCCTCTGTTTACCAAACAGCTGTTTCAGTAAAGCTCCCTGCATTTCCCTAGGTTTGCCATCACCAGACTGCCTTGTTAACTATCTGTGTACATTTGAGGCTTAAGGTCAGTCATCTGATCTTAATGATTGTGCCAGTTGTGTACAAAGCAGCAGCACAAGAAGGGTCCGTGTCCCGCTTACCCCTCTCAGAGATTGCTGCCAGCCAGAAAAACAAAAAATCCTCTAACCTTTTTGAGGTTTGCTGCCCAGAAAAGAGCAGTGGGGTCAGCAGCAATGGCAACTGGCAGGAGCTGCAGGGAACATGGTGAGCTGGGGGAGGCAAGAGTGAAAGAAGTTGGTTACTCACGCTTACATGAGTTAACAATTAGGAGTCAACAAATACTAACCACAAGCCTAAGAAGCAGGATTCACCTTAGCCCTGACAAGATAAGAGAAGCAGAATGCACCTCGGCAAGATAAGAGAAACAAAACCTATTGTCAGCAGAAAACGCTGAGCCGGCCAGTGAAGGACTGTGCGTGCTTCAGAAAGAAAGGTGGAAAGGGCAGAGTGAGGAAGACTGCCAGCCTTCATCGGAACGATCCCCGAGGAAGACTCACTTGGAGCCTTCCTCAATGCAGCCACCGGAATACACTGCACTTGTGTGTTACATATGCTAAGGCTGTTAATGATTTCTGGGAAGTAATTTGTATAAGCACTCCTATCCCAAGGAATGTAATGAATATGCATTGAATTTAACCATAAATTGTGCTGAGTAAAAGGGCTGGATGTACTTATTAGGAGGAGTGATCCCCCAAATACCCTCCTCACTGAGTTGGTCTCTGAAATTACTCTTAGCTCAACGTTGGAGGGAATCAAGGGGACACGAGGCTGAGTTATGATTTGAGCACTAAAATGTTTTGCTGCAGCTTTGGGTGTTGCCCTCTGTATTATCTGTCTTTATGATCCAATATCTTCTCTTGTTGGTCCAACATGCAGCAAGTACTGAGTGGCAAGTTTTATGTACTTTGGTGATAACACAAATATTCTTGCAGAGAGATCTGTACCTTGTACTTGATAATATCCCATCATTAATTGTAACAATGTTGTGAATCGTCTGCCAACGCGCAGTCCAAAAGCTCGCACTAAATAATCCTGACACGGGAAAAATCTCGGATAACAGACTTCCAAGTACTTATTTGGCTACGATATACAAGCAAGACAGCCACAGGATGATTCACCGCTTTAAGAATTTGGGCTGGATGACCTAATGGCTTCTTTTGGAGAGAAGGCAGTTCTCACTGAGAGCAAGCACGCCTGCAGAGGACGGCTAGTTTACACTCGCTTACTGCAGCGCACCGCCCAGCCCTGCCTTTGTGGCGCCCGTCAGTGCTGGCTGGAGCGATGCCGTCACTCCGGACCCTCACAGTCCCTGGGGAAGGAGTGTGTGGTGTCCCCATCCCTGCGGCTGTGCTCTCAGCGCCTCTGTAGCCCAGCATTGCGGGGCCGGTCCCGGTCACAGCGCGGGCTGGAAGTTCCCCCTGCTGGAGGCACCGACCCACTGCGGCCAGCGCAGCGCTCGCCTCCCCCGGATTTCATTTCCAGAGGTGCTGAACTCTAATCGCTTTAGTTACGTGTCTCTCGGTGCCTGCAGCTTTACCTGGAGGCTGTGAGTTGTTGGTTGGTCTGTCTGTCTGTCTGTCCGTCCCTCGACGTATTGGTTTTCTGGGGAGCAGATCCAGAGAGCCAACGTGGGAAAAGGTGTTGTGGGATAGAATGTAAGAAAATAAAGATGGTACAGAAGGTGATCTCACACCTGCAGAGTTGCAGCTGTACTAATCACCAAAGATTAGGAACAGGCCTGCCCTTAACAGGCCACAGCTGTGTCCAATAAGAAGACGAGTGCTACAAAAGAGTGGGTTAGCTGGCTGAGGTGGAGTTTTGTTGGTTGTGCTGTGGGGAGCTGCACGTGAGAAGTCATCGAGAAGGTATGGGAGCTTTGCAATAAAATGACAACAAAAAGGTGATCCTATTATGGAGAACGTTTGATCTAAGCAGAGGAAAGATGAGCTGTAAGGTCGGGCTGGATGGGGCTCTGAGCAACCTGGTCTAGCGGGAGGTGTTCCTGCCCATGGCAGGGAGTTGGAATGAGATGACTTTTAAGTTCTCTTTCAACCAAACCATTCTGGATACTGTGGACAGGGCTGTGAGGATGTCGGTGGTGACCTGGCACTGGGGAAGTCTGTGATCAGCTCCTAGAGCTGCTGCTTCTGGTTTGAAACGTTTAGTCTCTCCTTGCAGGAGTTCTTCCCAGGTTACTTGCAGTACATGAGAGATTTTCAGCATCTTTCAGCTCTGGGGACACTTTGCTGCAGCTGCCCAGTCTTCAGAAAGAGCAATGTGGCGTGGAGGTGAGGATCCTGCACCCAGGGACAGGGATGGCCAGAGCCCTGGACCTAGTGTCACAAACGGGCCAGCTGCTCCACAGAGCAACCTCCAAGTAAAGCTTGGGGCAGCTCTGGTGGCAAGCTTGAGATCTTGAGGATTACAAGACAAAACCTCATCGTTAATTGCCATGGGTGCATGTGTTTCCAGTAGAAGGGGAAAACCAAAGCAGGGGAGATGATTTTGGGCAATCTAACCACATTTGCCATGTCTCAGTGAAAGAAAGGAAAAGAACCCAAAGGAAACTTAAAGAGACCAACCTGCAGGTCAAACCAACATATGTTGTTTTGTGTGTGGGCAGCTGTTCCTCATGGAAATTGGACTTTGAGCGATCTGTGAGATCTGCTAATGAAAAGTGATGTTGAGGAGCGATTCGTGCTTGATGGGAATTTACCTGGATCCTGTGGCCAGCACCCTTGTGCCTGGACACTTTAGGGTGTAGGGAGAACCGGGGAAACCCCTCTCTTTCTATGGACCTCGAGCCTTAGCTTTGCCGTTCCTTTGATGCGAACAGTCCCTCGGGTTTCCTTGGCGTCCTGCTCGGCCGCGGTGCTCCAGAAGCGCCCGCGTACCTGCGGCTGGGGCAGGGACCCCTTCCGCAAGCCAGAGCTCCCTCTGGGGACTCCGGGCAGCTTGGGGGGCTCCTCCCGCTCCTCCTCCTGCTCCTCCTCCCGCGGGGGGCGGCTGCGGGCCCTGCCCAGAGTGGGCGGCCGGGCCCGGCTGCGCGTTGGCTGCGGGCGGTGCCGCCAGTGAGGCTGCGCCGAGGCTGCGGGGCCGGATGGCCGAGCCGCCCGCCCCGCGCACTCGGGCGGCGGCCGGCAGCGGGCGAGGACAGCGGGCGAGCCCTCGGCGCCGGGAGAGCCGGCCCTGCGGCACACGGCAGCGCCATGGTCTCATGGATCATCTCCCGCCTCGTGGTGTGAGTAGCTGCGCCCGGCACCTGCAGCGTGCTGTGTGTGTGTGTGTGTGCGGCGCCCGTCGCGCCGGCCCTGCCTGGGTACTGGGCTAAATGTAGCGGGGTGTTGTCCGGGCCGGGGTGCTTGGCTGCCCGGAGGGTGAGGCAGGTGGGTCAGGTGAGATTTTCCAGCGCGAGAAAATCACCGGGAGGGGTGGAGGGTAAAGCGGTGCCGCGCTGTGCCGCGCAAGGTGACAGCGGAGAAAGAGAGCGGGTAACATCGGCCGGAGGGGCAATGGAGCTTCCACGGGTGGGAAAATCGACACGGATTTGTTACCGGGCTCAGGGGGTTCCGAGGGGCAATGGAGCATCCACGGGTGGGAAAATCGACACGGATTTGTTACCGGGCTCAGGGGGTTCCGAGGGGCAATGGAGCATCCACGGGTGGGAGAATGGACACGGATCTGTCTCGGTGCTTTGTTACCGGGCTCAGGGGGTTCCGAGGGGCAATGGAGCATCCACGGGTGGGAGAATGGACACGGATCTGTCTCGGTGCTTTGTTACGGGCTCGGGGGTTCGCGAGGGGGCGTGGGAGAGGCGGCCGCGGGGTCTCCCAGCCGCCGCCGCCGCTTTCTTCTGTCTGTTTCGCGAAATAAATATCAAATATTCCTTTCCTCTTTGCAACTGGCCGCCCATCCCCTCAAAAGGCGATCTCTCTCTCCCTTTAATCTGTCAGTCCGAGAGAAGAAGCGTGTGGCTCTTTGCGTTCCTCCTGCAGCTTTTCCATGGCTGAAACTGCTCTAGGTGGGAATAGATGTAAAAATTCCCTGGAAATTCTTCCCAGGCTACAGGGGGAAACGGAGCAAGCCCGAGGTGTATGTTTATCTGCCTCATCTGAGAAGAGGTTTAGGGAGAAAAAGGTGTTTTGGATGTGATTTGGCAAATTCCTGGAGGAGGGAGATTACAGTCTTAAGGTGGGGCAGCAGGAGGGCTGATCTCCCTCTGGAAATGTGGCTGATATATGGCATCAGATGAGTAATTTGCCCGTTTTCTCCATCATACACATACAGGTGCCTCTCCTGCAGATTCAGGAGGACATCTGTTGTGCTCTTAAGTTATTTTGTAGTGTCTGCGAGGGCCTGTCACTTTCTTTGTCTGAAAGAAACGTGCCATGATGTTGCACCATCAGCATGTTTCCAGAAAAGCATTTTCAAGGTCTCTTTTGCCATAAGATGAAATATCAAAAGGAAAACCCACCTTCATATTAGTCTCAGTAAGACATTGAGTGTCAGATGTGAAGATTTTAGGGGGCTCTGGAGTTGAATTTAGCCCCTGGAGGTCTGTCATCTGGATTCAGCTGCAGCTAGCCATTATTTGGCTTGCACTTCATTCTGGGAAAGAGTGTTAAATATTTAAGAGACTTAATCTGAACAGTATAACCGTGCAGATATCTCTGCCAGTAATGTGAGCTGTAGCATGTGTTGTCTAAGGCAGCTTTTCTTCCTTCTCTACTAGAGTAATTTCCACTTTGAAAAACCCCACATCATTGTGTAACCCAGCTAATCCTCAAGAACAAAGAATGTCTACACAGGGATGGTAGTTTAACTTGTCTGAGCACATGCACATCTACACAGATGATTTCATTTAAGACACATGGGCTGGGTAAAAGCCTGCTAGGGGCAGGACCTGGAGCAGTTGACCAGTCAGGTAATCAATTAGCTGAGCACACAGACCTTCCTGTTCTCTTCAGTGTTATCAGAATGACATGTCACAGCATGGACTCAGCTGTGCAGAGGGCAGTACCAGTTATTTGTTATGCTGCATTTTCAGTAGCAAGTAATGAATATGCACTGTAAATATTAATTATTTAGTAGTCATAGTAATAAGTAAGAATTCTGCAAGGAAACCTAGGGCAAGCCAAGCTTGGTCACCACTTTTCTTTCCGCTGCTGAGTGTACATCCATCCTTTAAGACTATTTTGCACCAGGAACTGCTGGTTTGTTAAGATCCCAGTAAGAAACCTGGACTGTTCAGAGTATTGCTTAAAACACAATTTGCTAGAGGTAGCATTGCATAAAAAAGAGGAGAGTATAAATAAACTTGCATTCCATCAGATCCCAGAAACCCTGAGCTGTCTGACATGGAGGAGCCCTCCAGCCTGACACAGCACACCATGCAGATCTGTCTGTGCAAATGTTCCCTTACACTTTGATCTTTTCAACTCTCAGAGCCTTTTCTTTTTATTTCTAAAGACATTTCCATTCCTCACTCCTACTGCCAGATGAAAAGGATGTTCACAGGAGAGCTTGTTGCTGCACTTAAATGAAAACAAAGATGGACAGGTGGTTTAATGTCAGGCGATGAGCAAGTTTCTCCTGCATCCAGGAGGAATGTGCATCCCACCACAGGCCAGACAGCCAGGATAACTGGGATTTGGATCCCTGACTCCTTGGTGTACAGGAGGTCTTCACATTAGGATCAAGGCAAAGATTTAATCTATTTAATCCAGTTTCCCCACCTCATTATGAATCACTGGTTGATCCATCAGGACAGATAGCTGTGCTTAAGCAGAATGGCCACCTGGTTGGGCATTTTCCCCCTCTGCTTGTGCCTGTGTAGTTGTTTTTTTTTCATTAAATCTTATTAACTGATAAGGATTGTGAAGAAAGTGGTGTGGTTTAGTCACACTGTGCATGTTGATTTGTGCTCTTATGACTTCTGCTGATCTCCACAGGGGCTATGTCTGATATGACTCAGCTAACAGAAAGGGCTTTAAACAAAAACAAGCCTTTGCTTTGTCTCTTTGGTGCTTTGCTGCTTCCACTGTCTCTGATTTGGTTGTTACTGGTTCCGTCCTGGCAGTTTCTATTTCTAAAACATTGCTGAAGGAGAAGGACCTGTAGCACTTCTCACCTTTTTCAGCAGGAAGCCAGGCAGCTCCCTGCAAACCTCTCTTACCTCATTTCACCTTTAGTGTTTGGGCTTTGTGTCCAGAGCGCTGGCTGGTTCTGTTCTGCCTGCAGAGCTCTGTGCTGGGGACCCTCAGGAGAGAAATGACACCTTCAGAGCAGCATCTCTGCCATAGCTGTGTTTTAAAGTCAAGGATATTACATTCAGAATCTGCCCTAGGTACTGTACAAACGTGAAACAAAAAGATAATTGTGTCCCTGGATGTCTTTTCCCTCTAAGAGCTCAATTCTCACTCTCCTGTGGTTCTATTCCCAGGTAGTTTTTTCACTCAGTGAGAACAAAATCAGGATATTTCTTTTCTCATGGCAGTGGATTACAGATGACTTTTCCACCAAGGGATGCCTGTGATCCCTGGAATTGCAACTGTTGCATCTTGGAGTGACTTGTTCCTGTGCCTCTCACAATAACTGGAGTGGGATAACATCATTATTTGTGGGTTAATTACAGCCTTTTTTTGATTCTTCATCTCTGGGTACATCTTAAAGGACATCCTGGAGCACCTGTAACTCAGTTTCCTCATCTGTGAAGGACAATGAACTGTTGTGAATTTATCTTCCCTGAGGCAGACCAGAAGGGACCATTGGTCTGTCTTAGCACTACAGGTTATTGCTCTTCATTTCAAAGGAGATTCAGTTTCCCTCAAAAGGCACAGGCCTCTCTAGGAGAAGGACTTGGGATCTTTGTAATTGCAGACCAGTTCAGCTGCAGTGCACAGCACTGGCAATGCTGGACAGCCATTTTTGGCTGTTATCTAGAAGTTAAAAGTGGTGTATATAAATGCAGCCTGTTGCATTGGCATGGGAATCCTGTCCTTGCTCAGAAACATGAAACTTGGTTTATGTGCTTGGGGTCACACAGAACAGAAATAAAGGTTTTGGCTCCCATTCTGAAAGTTAGACACATCACACTGCCTCTTGAAAGACTTTCAATCTGGAACACGTGGCAGAGGAAGGAAATGTCAGTAGAAACAAAGCTGGGTTAGACAGGTTATCAGTAGATGATATGATGCTATGTGATGACTTAGGCATTGAATTCCTCCTGTGAGAAGCTTAGAAGTGCATTGCAAATTAGTATAAATGGTTGAATATGTTCTTCATGGTGAAAAATCACAGCCTTAATTATGCTTTTTTTGCCTGCATTTATTTTCTTTTAAATCAAAATATCATTAATGGTCTCTCTGATCTCTAATGTTTTGATGTGAAGCAGAATGGCAGCTTTAGGTATGTTCACTGGGAATTCCCATCCCTGTGTGCTGGCTGTCCCTGGAAGGAGTTGGAGTCTGAACAAAATCAAAGGGGAACCAAAGAATTCTTTTACCTGATGTGTGAAGATTTCCTTCCCTATCACAGTTTGTTAGCTTTCTCTTTCTTGGTTATTGTGATGCTGCTTTAGCAAGGCTGTGAGATCGGCCACCCCATCCTCATCTGGTGTCAATTCATAGTGCTACTGAGTCAGACATTGATTTCATCTTTGTATCTGTAAAGAATTTCCATTTTACAGAAACTGAGCAGATCCTTCCTCCTCCCACTTTTCATGTGTATAGGAAGCCTGAAGAAATTTATGAATGAAACAAAACCTGAAAAGTCATATCATGGATATTATCTGAAGGTAGAAAATGATAACTTGTGTCTTCTTTATGAGAGGCAGAGACAGCATCCACTCAAGCAGGCAGGGACTGCTCTCATAAAAGCAGAGCTTCAAGCTGTTGGTTATTGACACATCAGCATTAGCATTTCAGCTGACGTTACCACTTGATATATATCATGTGTTGGTTATTGATACATCTGCATTTGTGTTTTAGTTGACATGCATCATGTATGTGAAGGTCTGTAGTACTCACATATTCTCTGAACGGAGAGAGACTTAATTCTCTCCCAGGATTTTCCTGAGAAGCTGTGGGAAAGCTCAGAGGAAACAATTCTTATCTCCACTGATGTCCTTCACAGCCTGCTTTACTTGGTGCTGGCAGGTGACGTGAGGGATTTGGGTGTTCATTGCTCTCTGCAGGCCTCACACCAGAGGTGTAAAATTATCTGAAAATACAGCAAAGGACCCAAAGTGCAGCGTGAGCTTCCAGCCAAGGCTGTGGGATGAGTTTGGGGTGGACTCTTCTGTGCTCTGGAGCTGGGAAGTGGGAAGGGCAGACCCCCTGCCATTTTTGGAGTTTACTGATAAACTTTACCTGTATAAACATTGGTGTAATGCCTCCAGAACAGAGGCTGCAGGCTTGCACTGCAGTGTGAAGAGCACGTGGTCTCTGTGGCTGTTGATGTGCATCCCTGCTGCAGCCTTTGGCTCTGCTGAGGGGGCAGAACCCGTTAGTGACAGTGACAGAGGAGCAGCCAGCGCAGGTGCGACATTTGCTGTGCCCTTGGTGTGAAATGTGACCCTGTGATCACGCTGCAGGGCACAGCAGGGGCTGACCCAGATTCTCCTGCCCAGCACAGATGTGCTGGGAATGCTCCTGGCCCCAGTGGGGAAGGTTTTCTGGTGTGCACATCACAGATCTGACTGGTTCTGGGAGGATGCTTTCCCAGCCTGGCAGCTATGGGATACAGCCAAGGGGCTTTGCCTTTGTACAGTATTTTGCCTTTTTGGGACCCTTTCCATTCATTTTGCTGTATTAAAGCACTTTGAAACATTTATTTATTGTTGTGTCATTAGAGGAGCTTTTACTGCCATTGCATGGGTAAGGGCACCAAGACACACCAAGATAAGTGATGTGTTCAGAATTCCACAGGGTAACAGGTAACATATTTCCTCCAGACCCCTTGCCCAATAAATTTATAAAAGGGAACCTGATAAAGGGAATTAGGAAATGTGTGTGTGGCTTTTGTATGGATTTTTGATGGTGTGAGAGGGATAGAGCAAAACTGCATACTTAAATAGATGCTACTGAGGCAGTCAAACAACCAAAGGCCAAAGTATTCTGAATCATGACCTGTTCCCTTTCAGATCCTCAGTGCTGTCCCTAGGGTAAAAGTCAGCAGAAGGCAAGAGCCAGACTGCTTAATACAGACTACTAAATCAGGCATTACACTGCCTAAAATTGGTTTGCTAATCACAGGAGGGAGATTTAGATCCAAGGTACTTGAGCTGTGGTCAGTCAGTGTTTCAGCTCTAAACCAGAAACCTCATACAGGCAGTTATGTCCTAACTGATTTAGATAGAAGATGCCACTTTTTACTCTTTTTTTAGTCACAAGTTTTGTAATTATATCTATTGAATTACAGTTTTGTAAAATATCAACATTTCAACATTTTGCCAATTCCATGTGACTTATTATTTATCATCTATCCTTAAGGAACAGTGGGATATAAAATAAGCTGTGTGTTTCTTTCAAAGGTTTGGACGGTCCAGTGATTAGAAAATGTTGAAAAACAGTTTCATGTGCTCTTAGTGCAGTTAACAGAGTGAGACTGGAGCTTCCATCAGGGGTTCTGTGTTGCCTGGAGAGCTGTTGGGTCAAGGGGAAATGCTTGGTACAAATTCAATGAAGAAAGACAACATACATTCCCACCTCCAACTTCCTGAGCAGTTGGTTTTGAATACTGAGCACTGCATTTGTGTTTCTGCTTCCATGTCTCAGCAGGCAGAGCTGATACCTTGGGAACTCTCAGGCTGATCAGGCTAAAGGTGGATGAAGATCTGAGAGCTGCAGTAGTATTAGGCAGTTTGGATTGCTGCAGAATCTTTGTATGGCAAAATTTCTTCTATGTCTTCATTGGGCAGCAAGGATGTGAGTCTAGATTCCCTTTTGTTGGCTTGTCCACTTGGGGCCACTCAGGTCTCAGGTAGGTCTTGTGAGGTCTAATGAAGGGATCCATCCATGTGATCAGGCTCATGTGGCAAAATCTCCCTTAGATCACCTCTGTGATTAACTTCAATCACATGCTGCTTTTTGCAGGAAAGGTCTCACATACTTTTCTTATCACTGGTATGCTACTTAGATTGCAAACTCTTGTGGGCAGCAAGTTCATTTAGTGTTTTTTATCTTACAACACCTAGACAGTGGGGGATAGTCTCTAGCTGGTTCTTCTAAGTTCTGTAGTGATAGAAAAATAAATAAGGTATGAATACATGCAATTCTGCATTCTAGGTAAGTCATTCTTGATCCTGTGCTCCTCAGTAATTTCTGTGTGACACTCTTGCTGGTAAGGTGTTCATGCTCTGATTTGGCATTTTACATGCATGGAGTAAGACACAATTTAAACTGATAAAATACAGGCAAAGCAGATGGTGAGCAGAGTGGTGAGAAAGAGCTAGAAGAAGTGACAAAATGAAGACTGTGTTTTATCTTTCCATGACTTGTGTGCTTTTGAAGAGGATGATCTGAGGTAGCAGGGCACACCTGCTTATTCCACAGGTGGGACTTGGGAAGGCACTCCAGGCCTGGAGCACCATGCCAGAGCTAAAAACATGGGTGGAACTTTCCCAGGATTTGTACACAGAACAACTCCACCTTCTGCTGTGAGCCTCAGAACAGGCATAACTCCTTAGCAGAGAACCCTGCTGTTTGTTTCTTGCAGACAAGAAAGAAGAAAAGGGGAGGGCAGGGGATTTGAACTTGCTCTGGGTGGTAAAGCAGCGATCTGCAGGCTGTAAAAATGGTCACAGAGCCAGAAGCAGGGCAGGGGTGGCATCAAAGGAGAGAAGCTGCTTGTACAGTAAGTAGAGATGAAGAGCAAGGATTGTGTTTCAGAAGGGACACACATTTATATGGAGGCAGAGGATTGGGTGTCAAGTTGGAGATTTACTCTTGGCAGTGACAGGGGACAACTGGTGTCACGCTTAGGAAAGGCTTGTTTGTTTCTTCAGATGCTGCTTGCTGCATCCCTGACTGCTCATGCACCAATTGCTGACAAATAAACATCCAGATTCAAAGAAAGGATCCATCAATTGCTCGGTAAAGCTGCAGCCTCTCTTTCCCCTTTCTCTCTCGTGGAGCCAATAGTAATATTTTGCTTTCCAAAAATGGCAAATTTTACAGGAGAACAAAACCAATATTGAAGAACCTCTTTGTGAGGAGCTACAAAGAATGCCCCTCATGTCTGGAATGTTGTGCCTTTTTGGACAGATCCCAGGGATGCCAGGACCATGTGTGTACCTGCCTGTGAATTTACCAGGCAGTCCAGTGCTGTCAGCATTAATGAACAGTTGCAGCTCCTGCAGGAGAAACACTTCTGTCCTGTTGAGTTCATGCTGCTGCTTCCTTTCATTCAGCTCATTTATTCTATCTCCTGTTTCCAGCCTATAAATAAATGTTTGCACCGGAAAGCCAAAAACTGACAGACATTTCTTGCCTCATGTTTTGAGGGAGGTTTATAACCAAGGAAGGGGCTTGTGCTGCAGATTTTATATGAGAATATCAAGACCCTGGATTCAGTGCAGTGGGAAGAGGGCAAATTATTTATTCTTTCCTGATTTGGTAAGTGTAAAATAGTGATAATCTCTGTCTGTGAAAACTACCAGTTCTGTTTTGCCCATGGCAGAGCCTGGTGTGGGCATGAGGTACCCCCAGTGGAGCAGAATTGGAGGGGGCAGGTAAATGTGAATTCTGAGCTGAAATTTCCAAGCCAATGGTCAGAAGTCATGGGATGCTCTGAGATGTTTTACATAGACAAGCTTCTTCTGTGGCAGAGCTCTCCTGGCTGTCTGTCCCTGAGGAGCATTCATGGAGAAGTGAAAGCAGGAATCTGGTATGGCATTTCAGGAAGAACAGCCTTGCAGGGAGGACAGGTGGGAAACACCTGGTGATGGTAAAGAGCAGAGCAATCACAGGAAGATGACCTTCTCCATTCACCACAATATTTAATGGTCACCTTTGTCTTGATGTATTCAGCACAATGCTCTGGCACTTGCTGTGAGCATGTCAGGAGAGCTGCTCACAGCAAGTCTGCCCTCGTGATGAGGTGGTTGTTCTGGCTTGGGCAGTTCCCACAGGACTTTTCTGGGTCCTGCTCTGCCTTAGGCCCTGTTGTGGATGAGCAGTTTGAAGCTCTTGAGCCTCATTCTGCTCATGGAAGGGTTCTGCTTGTCCTGCTGCCTCTTCTGCTTGGGAGGACGAGGTCTGTGTATGTCTAAACTTAGACCTGTGAGACACTCACATTATGTGACCCACAAGAAACTATCCCTGGTGTCAGGTCAGGCTCAGTAACACCATCTGGCTCCTAAATCTACCTGCAGAATTCATGGTGGCATGTGAAAGAGAGAGGTGGATGCTGGAGCTGCCCTGAGGCTAAAAGGCTTTGAGTTCAGTCACGTATTTGATGGAAAAAGATTGAGTGAGAGGTTTGACTTGAGAATGACTGCAAGACAGGTGGTTATGTGCAAAGGAATTGCTGGTCAGTGTTTAGATCCTGTTGCAGACATCTTTTATGGAAAATCCCTTCCTTGGGATTTTTCCTCCTGAGGAGCTGAGAGGCCTCAGGAACAAAATGTAAACATTGATTATCTGCTGCTGTGGGATGCAACAGGTGCATCTGTGATTGGTCTCATGTGGTTGTTTCTAATTAATGGCCAATCACAGTCAGCTGGCTCAGACTCTCTGAGACAGAAGCTTTCGTTATCATTCCTTTCTATTCTATTCTTAGCCAGCCTTCTGATGAAACCTTTTCTTCTATTCTTTTAGTATAGTTTTAATGTAATATATATCATAAAGTAATAAATCAAGCCTTCTGAAACATGGAGCCAGATCCTCGTCTCTTCCCTCATCCTGAGACCCCTGCGAACACCATCACAAGATCCCACTGAGCATGTCCCTCTGCAAAAGAATCCCACAATCCTAGCTGGTATTTTTGCTGGAAACCACAGAGCAGAGGTGCCAGGGGCATGATGGACACAAGCACTGAATGAGACTTTCCTCCTTCCAAACAATTCATCTGGGTCTGAGTTAAAGCTCATTGTCAGGGCAGCCTGGAGGCAGTCTGCATTTCCCCTGGCTTAATTGTACCTGTTTGGTAGCTGAACAAAGGACTCTGCTTTCCAGGTTTGCTGTTTTCACTCTGCTTATAAGGAATTTGGTCAAAACAGAAAGATGTTGCTGTTTAGAAAGAACATTGATAATTAAATTGAGATACTCTGGGGAATATACCCCAGAAGGCTGGATCTGTTGAATTTAAGTAGATCATAATAGTTTCCATGGCAACACACTCTGCTGTCCTATATACAGAAAGGGTCTTTCTCATAGGACCAAATGCAGAGAGGAAGCTGCTGTTTTAAAATATACCTTAAGAACACAAACACTGAGTTTAGGAGCAAATGGTTTCCTCTATAAATGTTGTAGGAATTTCCTCACGCTCATTACACTGTGCTCCCCTCTTTTCAGAACTGTCATAGTGCAATCAGTCAAACCAATCCCCTGCTGACTCCAGTGATTTATGGAGAACCTGAGGTCTAATGATGCTTTCTCAGGACATAATCTGTATACCTCACAGATGCATCCATATCTGGGTATTTATAGAGCTGTAACTGTCATGAGCCTGCAATGGAGACTTTTGTGGTCCTTTTGAGCAGGTCTGCAAAAATCCTTGTGTTCTGCTGCCTGTCCTGGTGCCTGCTTGTGATCTCCCATAAATCTGTTTTTATCAGAATTTGGGCAGCATTGTGAGATCCTTGTGTTTGGTGTGTTCTGTTACAGCTGCCTCTAAGATGGGAATTCATGGTGAACACTTAGAGATAATTGAGGAACCCCACACTCTCTTAGAAGACTTGGAGATTCTTCAGTTCATCAGGAATTGCACAAACTCTTTTCCTCTAATCTAGCAATCAAATAAATGTGTAATTTCATGTGCTCAGAAAAGCCTTACAGCCACATGATCAGTTACAAAATCTGTGTGAAATGATGTGTGATCATCCAAACAAAAAAGATGAAATTCAATAGAAAGCTTCTGAATGTAACTAAGAAAGAAGTCATACTACATGATGGGGGGAAAAAAGTTTGTATCTGGAATAATTACAGCTTCTCTATTTTGACCTTATAAATAGGCTAAGGGGTGCAGTGCCAAATTTTAGCAAGAACTGCCACAAAAAAAAATCCCAATCCTGGCTTGTGGTAAACCTGAAGAATCAAGGCTGGATTTTCTGCAGACAAACTGAATAAATAGCTGAAAAATGCTGTTTCAATGCAAACCTCAATAGTTTTGTCATCCCTAGGGCAATACCAGAGCTTCAAGTTGTGTCAACTGGTGTTGCTTTGCTGAAATCAGTGAGTGGTGTAAATCCACCCAGGTGGGAGAGCTAAGGTTGTGTTTGTAGTTCAGAATGGTGAGGGCCTTGCAGAGGGTGCCAGCTGCATCCTGGAAAATGGAATATTATGGGAGTGAAGTTGGCCAGGTCAATGGAGGAAAATGGAATATTATGGGAGTGAAGTTGGCCAGGTCAATGGAGGAAAATGGAATATTATGGGACTGAAGTTGGCCAGGTCAATGGAGGAAAATGGAATATTATGGGACTGAAGTTGGCCAGGTCAATGGAGGAAAATGGAATATTATGGGAGTGAAGTTGGCCCGTTCAGTGGAGGACTTGTGTTCTTGATGAGCTTTGAGTTAAAGTGCCCTTTGAGTGGGGGCAGATCAAGGATAGAGGGCTCCTGTCATGATCCTTTCATTTTAGTGTTGGGAGTTTCATCACTAAATAGGAATATGGCTTTGCCTGCACTTCAGCAACCCGAGCCAATCCCCAAGCTGTAACCAGGACATCTCTGACCTCACTCTGGAGCTCTGCTGAGCTCCACTCTCCAGCTTTTCTCTAAGAAATGGAAATACCCACTGAAAGCTGAGGATGAGGAGCATGACCACCTTCCCTTTAGATTCAATCTAAAGAATGCAACTGCAGAGCTGCTTGAGACCCTGCAGACAGCCACTGAAAGACTCTTCCCTTCTGTCCACAAATAAGGACATGCATTTTAAATTTATAAATACTATGCCTGATTTTGCATGGTACTTTAAAATTAACCAGTCTGCTTTCCATGTAGTTTGTGGTAATTCATATTTAATCTCATGTAAACCAATTCTGTAGAATCATACCCTCCACCCCCAAGGATTTATTCATAGATGAGACATTTTTCATCTCTTTGATATAGTGTGTCCTGAGATTTTTTTGCACTCAGGTGTGCTGTACAGCTATACTGGAATAGCTCAGCTTTCTTTTTCAATTATTATTCTGCTGAGGTTTGCAGATACTTGGCTGTAACAAACCAGGTCCCTATTCAAACACTATTATAATTTATGTATGTTCTGGAGACCAAGAAACCTCACTCTGAGCAGCCAGGCCATAAATGGCTCAAGTCTGTGTAAATTCAGTTCTCCAGACACATTTTATACAGCTACATGTGTTTGAAACACTTTAACCATTTCATTTCAAAATAGAAATGCTTTATTTAGAGTGGCACCTGCAACCCTTGCCTGAGAGAGAGGACAGACCCTGGGCTGTGGCATTTAACCCAACAGTATTAATGAAAATATTAATGATGGAAGAGCATGCATGAGATAGCACATGCTATCCCACAAAGAGTACAAGCTGCCTTCTCAAGCAGCTGCTTATTTAGAAATCTCTGAAATGGTCCTTGAAGAATTGGCTGTCTTCCCCTTTGCTTTCCTCTCCAGTTATTTCTGTGAAGTCTCCATCTGGCTCCTAAGCCTCAGTTTATATTTTATTTTACATTTTGAGTAGCTGCCAGCTGAAGGGTATATGTGTGAGAGGAAAGGTGAGAATGGAAAAGAGGTGAGGTCCCTAAGCCAAAAGAAGGAAGAGAGGCAAAGCCCCTTCTGCTCAGAATTGTGCAGTGCATGGGCTCTGACCCAGCCTGGGACAAAGTGTCATTCCTCATGGTGTGGGGATGGAGCTGTGCCTGTGCCACAGGCTCTGATCTGAGTGTTTGGGGAAATGCAGAATAGAGGAGAGCAGCATGACTTATCCCTTTTGCTCCCTAAGGCTCTCAGCTAAAGCCTGAAATTCAGACACATATGAGAATTCTGGTAGAGATCAAAATTGAATGCAAATGGGAACATGACATCTTCTGTCAGAAGGAGGATTGAGTATCTGGATAGCAACACTGCTGTATTGAGGCATTAAAAAAACCTGATGTCTTCAAATTGTGAAACTGCATTTTAAATCCCAACTTGCACAATCTAGAATATGTGCATATATTGCATACATCTGTGAGCATCAGATATTTTGATTTGTACTCTGAACCTGCGAGGCTGTGTGCATGCTCTTTTCTGAGAAACTATTGCCTGATACTTTATTTTGAATGGAAATGTTCCTGTAATTGCTTCCAAGAAATCACCTGATGAGAATAAATGAGCAAATGTGGGAATTGCTGGGATGTGCTCACAGTGAGATTGTCTCTCTCTGTAATGGTGGGGGTGGCACAGAAGCAGTGCCTGGAAACTGCAACTTCTCTTTTTTGATCTCACACTGCCTGGCCACTGTGACCAAGCTGCTGATTTCCACTGGTGAAAACCATTTATTTTCCAGCAATGGAGCATGTAGATACCTGTCATCTCAGCCTCCTCTGGATCCCTGGCCCTGCTGTGCCTCTGACCATAGGAATGATGGAGAGCTGTTCTCTTCCAGATCTCAGCACAGGGCTGGGATAGCAAGAGGATTAGCCAGCAGGTTCCCCTCTGTTTCACAGCTGTGGGGGATGTCACAGCTGCTGGCTGGAGTAGAGAATCCCATTTGAGTTTCCCTGGTAGGAGGAGAGCCCTGGCTCCAATGAGTCTGGTGGAAGAGGGTTGGAGTGCATGGTGCACCAGGGCAGATGAGGGGGATGTTTGTTCAGCCTTAATACAAAATGGTGAAGGGGAGATGTCATTGCTGTCTTCAAAAATGAGGAGGATTGTTACAGAAAAGGCTTTTTGTGGAGGCTCAGCAAAAGGGGGAGATGTGGCATTCACATTCTCCAAACAGAGAAAGACATAATTCCCCCTCAGGATGTTTTCTGGAGAAGCACAGAGAGGAGAGAAAACAATTCTTATCTCTACTTGCTGCTCCTGTTGTTTTTGCACATGGGGAATGTGTTAGGAAGTTTGTTTACCTGAAGTGATTTGGCAATTGGTTCTGCTGAGGATGGTTTTGATTCCTTAGCCAGTTGGCTCAAAGCTGTGACAGACAGTCACAGGTTTTTCTTCAGTATTCTTCACTATCTTTTGTATAGTATAGTATCTCTTTAGTATAGTTATAACATAGTATTAATGGAATGTAGTATAGTTTTAATAAAGCAATTGTTCAGCATTCTGAGTCATGGAGTCAGATGCCAACCATTCCCTGTGTCAGGGGTTCCCTGTTTTCAGTAGGGAGAGACAATGGAAACAAGGTGCAGCAAAGGAAATTCCGATTATATATATAAAAATAATTCTTCAACGCAAGGGTAAGCAAGGTGGAACAGGAGTCCAGAGATGAAGATACTGAACATTTGACTGGATAGGGCCAGGGGCTCATGATTTATCTCTGGCAGGGGATTGATGCTGCCCCTTTGTTCCTGGGTGAGCCTGGCTCCTCCAGATGCAGCCCTGGAGGAAATGCTCCTGCTCTGCACTGAGCGTTATCAATGCAAGCTCAGGTGGGTGCTGGCTGTCCCAGGAGAGCTCCAGAGGTTCAGTGGGTGCATTGTGACCATTGTGGGTGAGTATGTGAAACAAGAGGTGCCACAGGGCTGGCATTTTGCTCTGCTTTCCATTCCGTGTGCGAGCCCAAGCCCGCTGTCTGCCCATGCATCCCATAGTGAGTCTGGTACCCTGTAGGTGCTAACCAGCCCCAGCCTGTGGAGTGCTCTGGGGAGCCTCTCCCATCACCCTGCCATGATGGGTGTCACCCCCGTGGGGCTGATGCTGCCCTGGGACAGCCCTGGGAGGTTCTTGGGGTCAGGGTGTTATTTGGGCAGCCCCAGCTGCTGTTTCGTACCACTTATCCCCACACCATGATTTAGGATTAGCCACTAAATGGTCATTTTTCTTCTAATTTATTTTAATTAGAGGCAAAGAGTTGTCCTGGTAGTTGAAGCTGAGTTCAGAGGTGTAGCCAGCAGATCTGATTGATTATTCATTAGTGCTCCATGGCTTCAGAACAGAGATGTGCTTCCTTCTGCTTTCCTCTCCCTTGTGTCTGGGTTAGGCTGGAGGCTGCTCTGTATCAGTTCAGCTCCAGCTGGAGAGCTCTGCTTTCATGTTTATCTCAGTTCACCATGCATTTCATCACAATGCTGTTATTAGCTGTGTAAAATGGAGGGATTAAAAAGGATGAATGAAATGACAAAAGACCCTGGAGGAGAGAACTCTATTAAATTCACACCAGGAACCCTAGTCAAACACTTGTGAGAAAAGACTTTCTTTTTCAAGCTGTATGACAGTTTCTTGTTTTCCTGTGTTTTAAAATAAAAATTATGCAGGTCCTAGTTAGAAAGCAGGTGCCCAGCCACTCCCTAAAATGTTTATAGTACCCAGAAGAAATACCAATCTGTGTATGTGGGCCAGAAAGAGACACTTGGTCTGCATGGCCTGTGAACTCACAGCAATTTTGCAGCTGTTATATTTAGCATGTGGCATTCTGATACCCATGCTAACCAAAGCATGGAGCTGGCCTGAATATTCTGAAATTACCTGTAGAATCATCTTGCCTTAACTTTCTTGCACTCTTGCTTTAAAACTGGAGTTGAAAACTGAGAACTGATATATCATGTCCTCATATGATTCTTCCTGTATGATTTTAGTGTCTCACTTTCTTGTAATTTAAAATAGACATAAACCATTAATGAAATAGAAATAATCAGAAATTAGTAGTAATGCCACCAGCTTGGATATTCATAATATCATATATTATGAATAACATCAATAATATTTATACTGCACTTTGAAATCCTCCTTTGAGTTGTGTTATCAAAATGAGAAGAAATGTTTTAAAGATGTGTGTGGGTTATTTGTTTGTTTTTTTACTTAACTAAGAGGTAGATATTGGCTCTGGAACATGGAGGTTACACTGAATTGGGTCCCACTTGTTTTCAGTGAATCTGGTCCCTCAAAATGTTTGATCTTCTGGGTTTTCTGGTTAATGTTCTGGAGTCCTCAGAGAGGTAAGAAAGTCAGTTTCTGATGGAAGGAGTTACCAGCATCTGGTAAATAACAGTAAATTAATATCAAATTAACATTTACTGTTAATTTATCAGCATCTACCGTATCCACCATACTATCCAGCATGGAAGGTGGCCCTGCCCTGGCAGGGGTTGGAACAGCAGTAGGATTTCACCTCAGGCTGTTGTGCACCAAGCTGGCCATGACTATGCCTGACCATTTCTGGACCAAACTGCTCTCCTTGGCTGGTGGAGAGATCTACCCTGGGTTTCTGTGCTCCTGCAAGAGCTTCTGGAGAGCTCCAAGGCACGGGGGTGCTCACAGCAACCCTGGGGCTGCTTGAGGTGTTGCAGCACATTGAGTCATTGGTAATCCATGGAAAGTGTCAGTATTTTTATACTTTAGCTGAGTATTTGGGCCAAAGAGATTTTCTGGTTTAATTTTGAAATTACATTGAGCTGAAATATTCCTTGCATTTAGTTAAGCACTGCTAGTAATGTTCTGTCCCTGGGAAGCTGAAGTAACAATACTCTAAGGAGGTTGTGTTGCGATTGACTTGGATGTGTTATGGTTTAATTTAATCTTTTTATTCCTGTTTTCTGTCCCATGAGTACACCACAAGAAGTCTAAAGCTGTCTTTCAGTGAGATGTAGATGAGCAGGAGCTTTTGTGTTTCTCACCACTTCCTCAGACAGTGGTAGCACTTATGGTTTGATGGTGGAAGTCTTCCATAACCTGAACTGAGGTTTCAAATACAGAGAATGTAGTAGGATTATGCTCTCAATTTAGGTTTCTATATGTGGTTACACTTCCTAAAAGGTGATTCATATAGTATCAGTCAAAATAGTTCCAAAATAATACTTTCAACGTGATGTGGTTTTCTATGAAAATAATGTGGAGCTTCTCTGTTGATAAGCAATCTATAGTTTATACTTTTTTTAGCCTAGAAATCAGTTTGGCTAGGTTATAAGTTTTTCTGTTCCTTTTCATATCATGAGCCTACCATAAATCTGTAGGCTAACTCACAGTGCAGATTTTGAACCATCTGTCATCTCTGGAATATAATATCAGTGCTCCTAAAAAAGCCTTTTCCCACATAAACATCCCCCTCTCCAGAGTCAGGAAAAGCAGCCCTTCCCATCTCAACCATACCCACTTAGTTTTCAAATTGCCATTTATCTGGCTTGGAGAAAAACAAAGCTCTCAAAGCCGGAATTATAAGGTCAGGACTGGACAGGGAAAGCATCAGACACACAGACCCTGAGCTCTGCCTTTTGGAGCAGTGGAGCTGCGTGAAGACCTGACCTGGTCACAGAACAGGAATGTTTTCCTTCCTAAAAGACACGTATTTTATTGCCCTCAGTATCACATTTTGATGGATTGATTGCTTCTTCTTCCCCAGCAGAGTGATGAAGCTGTGGGCTGTGCCAGCTGTGAAAAATGCATGTATTTTATGATTGGCTTTTCACAAATATGAAAATGAATATTATATGTGTTGTGTTAGAAAGTAATGGTGTATTAATTCTCTTAAGTAGCGTATTAAATATACTTTTAGGTTGTAACAAAATGTTAAAATAGAAACTATGCTATGTAGAATGCTTTTTTTTCCTAAAGAAAGGACTCACACTGAGATAGCAGTCACAGGACACCTAAATCTTTCAGAGAAAGAGAATTTATTGCTCCATTATCAGGAGAAATGAACTTCTTCCTGCCTCACTCTGGCAGGATGATACTGTTAAGATTATGAGGAAGAAGTTGACAATGACCAGACAGAATCCTGTGTTTGAATGGAATTTATGCATCATGTATGAGATGTATGAATGTGCAACAGGCTGTTGTTTTTAACGGTTAATCCTCTGTTAACGTGGGTCCTCTTTTGGGCGTATGCTGCCCAGAAAAAGATACCTGGACTGCCCATAACTCTTTGTTTCTATCGTCTCATATTGTCCTAATTCAAATTGTCCAAATTATTATTACTGTAATTGTATTACTATTTTTATAAACATTTTATTACTATTAAACTTTAAGAAAAATCAAAAACGAGTGATTGGCGTTTTTCACACCAGCACTGGCTGTAAGCTGGGGCCGTGGGCTGTTTTCTCCCGTGGTGCTGCTGAGCTGGAGCTGGACAGGGAGGAGCAGCAGCAGCTCAAATGCCCCTGGCAAGGCCCACGAAACCCTATCTGTGCCAGGCAGCTGCTCAGAGCCTCCTGGGCTGTGCCAGCCACGGTTTTCCTGTTTACTGCAGCTTCCCACAGGTCCCACAGCAGCCCCACGCAGACCCCTTTTTCAAACATTGCCTGGGCGACAGCAAATTCCTCTCTCTCATCAGCAGCTCCGCTGATGGCAGCCTGAGGTAGAGCAGAGCAGCTTTAGTAAACCTCCACCTGCAAGGAATTTGCTTCCTAAAATAGCTGCAGAGCTGTGGGGTATTTTTATAGCAGCCACACAGGCATTCTCTGTTCTGAAGGACTGGAGAGAGAACTTTCAAGTGTTGGCTTGAGTGTGAATTGAGAGAATTCTGCCTGCGTTTGAGGAGAGTCTGGAACAGTAACCTTGGGAAGGGTTAAGTACCTGCCTAATCTTGAATGGACTTTAAATGTGATCTCATGTAAACATAACCCTGTGAAGACCCCTCACTGCTGGTAGCTTTTCTAGGAATGTCAGGCTTTAGTAGGCATCGCGTGCATTATCATAACAATCCCAACATTTAACAAGGTCTCTCTATCAGTAAAAGAGTTATTTTGGCATTTCTATCTTCTTCTTGTTACAGTAAGTGTGGAAAAGGGAACAGTGGGGACTGGTCTTGAACAAGAGGACACAGTCTCAAACTGCGCCAAGGGAGATACAGGCTAGAATTAAGGAGGAAGTTTTTCACAGAAAGAGTGGTCAAATACTGGAATCATCTACCCAGGGAGGTGGTGGAGTCACCATCCCTCGATGTGTTTAAAAAAAGACTGGATGTGGCACTTGGTGCCATGATCTAGTTGAGGTGTTAGAACATGGGTTGGACTCGATGATCTTAAAGGTCTCTTCCAACCTAGAAATTCTGTGATTCTGTGATTGTTTAGACCAGTCTGAATATAGGATTTCAATGTGAACAAATATAATAGTTCACAGAACTACTGAGGTTGAAAGAGACCTTCAGGATCATCCAGTCCAAATGCCAACCCCACACAACCACAGTCACCCCTAAACCATCTCCCCAAGTGCCACATCCAGACACTTCTTGAATACTTCCAGAGACGGTGTCTCACCACCTCCTTGGGCAACTTATTCCAATGCCTAACCACTCTTCAAGTGTTTTTTTTTTTTTTTCCTAATATCTAATCTGAACGTCCACTGATGTCACTTAGGGCCATTTTCTCTCAGCCTTTCACTACAGACAGAAGAGACCAACCCCACCTCACTACAATCTCCTGTCAGTACTAAAGAGCAGCGAGGTCTCTTTGAGCCTCCTCTTTCTCCACAACCCGAGTTCCCTGAGCTGCTCCTCATAGGACATGTCTTCTAGGCCCTTCACCAGCTTTGTTGCACGTCTCTGGACATGCTCCAGCGCCTCAACATCCTCTTAGAAGTGATGGGCTCAAAATTGAACACAGCGCTTGAGATGGATCCTCACCAATGCCCAGCACAGGGGGACAATCCAAGAGGAGCCTGGAATTGCTGGCCACACTATTGCTGATACAGGCCAGAATTCCATTTGCCTTCTTGGCCACCTGGGCACACTGCTGGCTCATTCCCAGCTGGTTGTCAACCCCCAGGTCTCTTTGTAGTGAGCAGCCTCTCGAAGCACCCTGCCCCCAAATGCTTGGGGCTGTTGTGACCCCAGTGTAGCTGTGTGACAGCTCCAGGCTGGCCAGGGCCAGTTTCTCCACCCATCCCCACTGCTGTTTCTTCACCTGTTTGTGCCTGGCCACGTGCCAGCTCCTGTGTGAGGAGTGCCCTGGCTGAGGAAAACAACAAAGGGTCATGACAACTGCAGAGGAACGTGTGCTGCTTTGGCAAGATGAAGGTGCTTAAATTAGAAGCATCAAGGACAGTCCTTGCCTTGCTGTTTCTGCTGGAAGGCCAGTTGGGCATCCCTGTGCCCTGCAGCCACTCCAGCAGGAAAAACTGGGTTTCAGCAGCCATTAGGTTACATTAACCAAGATGAAGTTTCACTTTGCTTCTGTAGTAATCTGGCTGAGAAGTCAGAGGTGGATCTGGATGGAAAACAGAGCATCCTTGTGTCAGAGCTCTCCTGGGAGTGCCTTCTGCTCCCTTGGTGTGGGTGTGTGTGCGCTTTGGAAGTGTGGACGTGAGGACGTGGTCTTGGCAGGCCAGGAGAGCTCAGCAGGTCACCCAGGAGGTGCAGAGGAATGTTTCCCAAAGCAGAGGGATGTGCTGGGTGGCTGTGCAAGAGGAGCTTTACCTGCATGGCTGGCTGAGTGACGTGGGCACACCCTCACGTTTGTCCCTGGCACCGAAGCAGCCCCACAAGGATTTGATTCAAGTGGAGTTTGAAGTGAGCCTGGTCTGTCTCACACACTAGCCAGTAAACATGTTGAGAAAATGGGAAATATCTCATTGATTCCTAAATGTGTCCATCCCTGTGCACAGAAGTTGCTGTCTTGGCTGCTGTGTGCCCATGAAATGGGAACATTGTTATTTATGGGCAAAATAAGGGCTGTTCTATTTGTGCTGTGGTGGTACAATGTTCTAAGTGTTTGGGCAGCCCAAACACTGCTGGTGACATGGTAACTAGAGGAGCAAAACTTGGGAGCCTTGGGATGTAGATAGCCCATGGTGGTATATTTGTAACAGCAGGTTCTACCCACAAAACACCCCTGTGGTTAAAAGTGCTCAGGGGAGTGGATGTGCAGGCATTTCTGGAGGTAACCTGAGTCCTGGCAAGAACTCCTGACAATCACTAAGAGCCTTTCCATTTATTTCAGTGGCTGCTTTATGGAGCATGAGAGTTAATTCTGTGGGTAAATGGCTTTTCCATGAGGAAAGCAGCATCACCAAATCAGAGCCCAAGATGTCCTGTGGGAGCCTCCCAGGTCATGGTGGCAGCTCTGAGGCTGTTCCCCAGAGTGTAGCCTGGATTCTGTCAGGAATTCTGTCACATCTGGGGTAGCCTGTGCTCTGTGATGGTCACACCACTGCTCCAGCAGATCCAGAGAAGGAACAGAAGGATTTAACAGCCAGGTCTGACTGTGGCTGTCCTGGTGAGGGGAGACAGAAGGAGCTTTGGTGATGATGCAGCTGCTCCCCTGGAATATGACAGGGTTTGTTAAAGAGGAGCCTACAGTTCAATTGCTTTACTATTCCCCTGACAATCAAGAAACCCCAGAGTATGGGAAGGTTCATCCTTTCCTGTGTCATTTAGTGGTAAACTTGAATAATGAAACCCAAACCCCAGATCCTACATAATGTAACTATATTAATAAATGAAGTTCATCCATTCCACATAGTATCTCCTGGTGCTACAGGGGATTTCTCCCCTCCTTTTGCTTTTGTTCTCTTTATTGAGTTGAGCATCCTTGCACTGCATCAGGAGGAGTAAATAACCTCAGTTATCCATCTTTGTTGCAAAAGAAACAATTACAGCCTTTCCAGTGCCTCTTATGGATCCTCCCCAGTGCACTTCCCCTTTCCCTGTCCTTCTCTTTCCCCTCCTGCCTTCGTGTCTCCCTTTTGACAAAGAATGACCAGAAGCACGTGTAATGATCCAGGCTGGGGATTGCTGCTGCTGAGGTGCCTAATAGGATTATAGGATTTTCAGCATTAATCCTTATCCTATTCTTTAGGCAGTCTAACCTTTTACTTAGATTTTTGCCTCCTGTTGCACAATTATTTGACTCTTCAGTGATTTCTTTACAGCTGCTGTTTTGTCCTTTTCCAAGGTGATTGTAATTGGTGTAGACCTCCAGCACAGAGCAGTGTCACAACTGTCAGGCTGTTGTGGTTATTTGTTTAGTGCTACAAGTGAGCTTTTCCTGGCTCCCTGATGGATGTCACCGTGTCTCTCTCTGTGCCCTGAGGGTGTCTGCTTGCTTTAGCCCAGACTGCAGAACATTTCTGTAGCCTTAAATGTAGCAGCTATTCCATATCAAGCTCTGGGAGGTTTGATGATCAGGATATCTGCTTCTGCACAGAAGGTAAAAGGACCAAGGCTTTCTTGGGTACACAGCTCATTTAAAGAAGCTTTGGAAGATGGAAATGGGTGGGGAGTGGGTTGATGCTGGTTTCCTAAGGAAATGAGATTTAAGTTGTCTGTTTTTCCACTGCTGCAAAACGTTTGGATCTGCAAAGTGGCTGTGGCCAAAGCAGATGGGTCAGGGAGGTCTCAAATGAAAATTTCCTACATTATTCCTAAGAATTGGCTGCTGGATAGGAGACTGTTTTGTAGCCCTGCCTGCCAGGAGGTAAAAGCTGCAGTGCTGACTCCATAGGGAGGTCATTAATTTGGCTGGCCAGCACCAGACAGACAGACAGACAGAGCCTGTAACACAGAAAGAGTCTCAGCACATCTGAGTCCCAGCTCAGCTGGCGGCTGTGGGAGGGATCTGGGGGGCAGTCCTGTGATTTTGGGGAGGTGGGAAGAAAGCTGAAGGTCCTGTGATCTGTTCAGGGAACATCAGAAGCGTGGCAGAAGAAGGATACAGAGATGAGGAGCACTGGGGAATGATGTGGCTGGAACTGGGCTGCAGTCTCAGGCTGGGGCTGTCAGGATGAGGGAACAGCTTGATTTGGAGGCAGTGAATTGATGGGCAGTGGGAGAGCAAGGAGCACAGGAGCTCCAGGGTGTGGGAGAACAAATGCAGGGAACAGCAGAGGAAGAGGGTGGTGGCACTGCAGGCATTGAAGGAGAGGAGGGACTGAGGTAGGATGTGATAAAAGAGCAAAGCAGCAGGGGTTAGGAACAACGTTTTCAGGCATGGAAAGCAGAGATAAGTTACTTCAGCTTGTTAGGCTGGGAGTGGGGGTGATGGGGACGGGGGAGAGGGGTTTAAACATGGGTGCATCCAGGTGGGGTAGGGAGCACACAAAGGAAGTGGGAAGGAGACTTGGACGAGAAAGGCTTTGTGGCTTTCAAGGGACAAAGGAGGGACAAAGGGTCGGGTTTGTGTGTAGCGTGCAGAAGGAGAGATTTGGCAGCATTCTGAGCATGGAGATGAAGGAAGGCAGGAATCAACAATAACTTTAATTATGCAGGAAGCTTGGATGAGGGACAAGTGAGAATTATTGTCTTCAGCAGAGTAGAGGAACTGAGGGAAGAGATGCAGGACTGATGTGTGTGTTTGAGTTAAATCAATTGTACTCAACCCTGATCCAAGGCCAAGTGAAGACAGTAACTTCAAGAGACTTTTTGGAATATCTCTATATGCAAATATTTCTCTTAAAACCCCTGAATAAGCTTTACAGAAATGCCCAAACATCTTTTGTCTTCCATTTGTAGAGTGTACCCCGAGATTGTGACCCCAAGCCACTTAGGAAGCCACAGCAGTGACAAGACTGGCTTCCAACGTTCCTTAGAACAATTTTCAGTCTGGTAAACCACAGCAGTAATAAATGTCCATATATGCACACAACACACTGCAAGGCAAATCTGTGAAACTCTGAATCTCCAGTTTAGGGAGATCACATCACCTTATTAACTGTCCCTTGCTTTGCACATGCAAAATTATTGCAATTTCCTTCCCTCACAGTATTTTCTTTTCCAAGTATTTATTGTCTGCAACTAATTATTTTATGCTATTCCTATAAACCATTTGCTTCTTCAGGATCCAGTGACTTTCTGTTACCGGCAGAAACTGAGGAAATTAATATCAATCATTCAGTGATTATTTGCAGGAAATAAAAGGGTGAGATAGTAGCCAGCCTGGGCCAAGAAGGAAGAACAGCATTGCAGTGCATTTTATAAGGAGAGCCAAAAATATTTTTCATGTGCTCAGCTGTTATTTTCTGAGTATTGTAGCTTTCTTCCTTTTGTGAACTCTTCCTTCTTTGGATTAGGTCCTGCTACCACTGAATTCAGAATATTTGTTGTTATATCTCATTGAGAGCAGGACCAAGGCACTGTGTGTGTGTTCATCCTGGCCTTAACCCTTGTTGCTGTTTGGTGGGATACTGCAAGGGACAAAACCCCTTCTGGTTTCCCAGGACCCTTCTGAGTGTTTGTATCTGATCCTTGCAGGTAGCCCAAGCCCCTCCTGAGCGGGATAGGTTTGGAGCTGACTGCTGCCAGCAAAGCTTTTGGAAACCAGTGGGAAGCCTCTGTAAAATGTTGGATCTCCTCGCTCAGTAGCTGCTTTTCTGAAGTCTGCATTGTGCTTCAGGTTCTGCTAAGCCATGCTACAGTGAGCATGATGAATAGCAGGCAAATTGCCTTTGGTGCCTGCTTTGGGAATCAAGATGTGTGCTGGCTCACCCCATTCTTTCATAAATACCTTCCTGAGCTCCGGGAAGGAGGATGCTGCACCACAGCCCAGAGTGTTAATTTTTAATGTCTTCTGCACGTAATGGACTTGACTGTAATTATGAGTCCCTCAGCACAGAGTCACTGCTGGCAGCGTGGAAAAAGATGGCTCTGGGTCCATGTGGCTCCACAATTAGGGATTGAAACATTGATCATTTTCATTCCCAGGAGCAGAGGAAACAGTTGTGTGAATTAAAAGCAAAAGCTTCAGCAGAAGGATGGGTAGTGGCAAGCCAATAAACATTACCCTGCAATCTATTAAATTTAGACTTTGCAGCATCATGCTCCTGCTTTGAATAAAACTGACTGAAACCTGGGCAGGGCAAAGTGGTTTTGACAAGCCTATGCTTACGTCCAGAATAATCCAAGTGAATAATCATGTAGGCAGTGATGCAGAGAGAACCCAGGATAAAAAATTCTCCACGTGTTTTTCTCAGTGGTGCTATTTTTAACTTACAGATCCCTGTTTCTTTCTTACATGAAATCTTGAAGCTGACAGCATCCCTTTCAGGCTTGAAAATGAAAGGAAGCTGTCTGAAAGAGCAGCAGAGCTGGGATTTTTAGGCTTGATCATGTTGGCATATCTTGGTGGGCAGATTCCTTCTCCTTTCATGAGCCCAAATTGACTTTACTGAACAGTGCAAGGTTCTTCCCTACACCAGGTTTAATGTAGGATAAGGCACCCAAACCCTTGCATCACTAGAACCTGGATCCTGCTTTATCATCTGCCAGCTTTTCAGAGTACTGAATAGAGGTGGAAGGGATTTTAGACCAATAATTCTCTCTCTGAAAGCAATACTCCCATATTCCTGGTGTTGCAGTAGATTGTTTCAAGATCAGACTTTTAATTTCCTTTTGAAAGTGTGGTGGTGGCCTTTTTTGTTTGGTTTGGTTATTTTGTTCTGTGTGTAACTCACAAGGTACAGCTTTGGAAATCATTGCAAAAGGAAAACCAGCCTGAATCTCTGCTCTTCATCCAAGTCACTGGCAATAGCTGCTCTGAATTCAGTGATGCAAAATCACCCCTGTGCTGTATTTAGTGCACTCAAGCTTAAATCAAAACCTAACACTTTTTACCAGTGCAAAAACCACATTTAAAACGCAGGGGGGGGAAAAAATCTTTCCCTGTGACAGGAAATCAATTTAATCAGTTTATTGTTTGTTTGTTTTTTCCAGGCTTATATTTGGCACACTTTACCCTGCATATTATTCCTACAAAGCCGTGAAATCAAAGGACATCAAAGAATATGTGAGTAATGAGGTTTGTGGCTGTGCTGGGGGGTTGTTTTCTGAGATTGCTCCTCACCACATTGGAAAGGTGTTGTCTGTATTCTGGGAAAGCTCATAGAGGGGCAGACTGGCCTGAAGGTGGACTGGGTGATTGCTGGGCATAAATGAGCCCTGGGTTTGTGCTCCTGGCTCCAGTGCAGGGCTGATGTGCTCCTTGGCAGATGCATGCTGCTCCTCTGGTGGTGAGATACACAGCTGGCTTGAAGGCATTTGGCATCCAGAGCTTTGTGTGCTCTTCTTTGTTTCTGAAGAGCAGCGTAAATCAAAGGCTTTTCAAAAGGCCTTGAAGCTTTAACTGCTCATTCAAAGCAAGGATAAGAGGAGGCAGCTAGAAGTGCATATGACTGAATCTCAGACAGAAACATCCTTCCTTGCAGGGCGACCTATTTACAGGCAGGTCTGGCAGCTGGGTGTGCTCTCTTTTTGCTTTTTGCTGGAAAATCTTCTCTGGGCCCTGGTTTCTAAAGGCATATGGGGCCGCCAGGGAAAGTGAAATGAGGGAGGATCAAAAGCACTTGGGTGCTGTTGGGGTCCTGTGGGGTTTGTAGTGCCCTTCACAACCTGAGCTCCTTTGACTTCATTGAGCCCAGCTCAGCCTCCAGATCTTGACTCTCCAATCCTCTCAAGATCCCAGGGATAACAAGGCCATTTTCTCATCTGGATAAAAGCATACATGTCTATCCCATTAAATCTTTAGTGCAAACTCAGTCTGGGACTCACTGTGGCTGCTAAGAGTTTTGTTTATAATTTTCCTCCTTCAGAAAATGGCTTGGGGTATTTTGAGAATCATAAGTGTTACAGAACACAGCAAATACTTAAGGTAAAATGTCTCTGCAGCCCTTGCACAGCTGAGTTTCTCAGGGCCTCTTTGCCTGAAAATGCTGAAGATGTGCACAAGCATCTCCAAGCAGTGTCTGCCACTCATAATTTATGTTTCCATAGTCTCTTACTGAAAGGTATTTTGTTGAAGGGTCCAATTCCTGTTGGAAATTGAATTTGAAAAGAGGAACTCACCTCAGACACTTGTGCTTGTGACGCAAATGTGGAACAGCTGACCTGACCTGGTCTGCCCTTACCATTGATTTCAGTTTAATTTAGCAGTTGTGGCAATGTATCCATTAAGGCCTGATTAAAAAAAAAATAATAAATGAAGTAATAATTTACACTGACACAGGAGGAACCTTTACTTATTAATCAAAACTTACATCACTCTGATTTTATTCTGCTTGGTAATGGTAATTTTGATTAATGTTTTAGGCTGATCCAAGCCCAACCACACCAGGTCTTGGTTTGTTTTATTTGTTTAAAAGTTTTGCTGGCAGTAATATCTAAGTGAGAGAGCCATGTTGGCACTGAGGCTCTGAGGAGCCACAGTTACATAACAAATCTGGCAGAAGCTGCACTGGGAAGATGATGCTCTCAGGCATTTGGCAGTGCCATTATTGTTGTAACACTACATATAGATATAAATATGCACATAAATATAAATCCCAGGAGAGCAGTTATGTAGCAGAGTGACAGGTGCTCAGGGAATAATTCCAGTACTTACAGGGAGATGGAGACTATCAGCACTGTCCCACTGTATCAGGGAGAAGATGGGGACATCATTTCCATGCTGGTGAGATCCAGATTTATTGATGCTTCCATCTTCCATTCCCCAGAGCAGCACCTGCTGTAGGTATCCCTCTTGTGCTGTCCCTCCAGCCTTTCCTTAGCCTATTGCATTGTACCAGCCTTAGCTGACATGGTCCAATTCTCTAATTCATGGACTTTCATGGATTTTCATGGGTTTTACTTCCTTAAGCTTTTTAACATTCCAGCAAAGCTGCTTAGGGATCTCCATTTTCAAATACACCTAATTAAACAACTGTTGTCAGTTAAATTAACAACCTTTGTCTCACCATCTTTTTCCATCCCAAGAGCTAATACTACATACTTCAGGATAGTTGAGCTGTGCTTTTAGGTGCCATTAAGTGCTCAGTGACAAACATTTCCAAATTCCTGAATTACCTGAGGTGCTGCAGTTTATCTGACCAAGTCACCATCCCCAAAGACTCTCTTGCTGTCACCCCAAAGGAAACCATCATCCCTGACAGTAGGGTTTCTCCAGATGAGCAGAGAGCACAGCACATGCTCTCACTGCCAGTGTGAGGTAAAACATTCCCCCCTAAGCCCAGGGCAAGGGATTCAAACTATTGCCCTTGTCCCTGCACTGGGTATGGGTGGGAGCAGGCACAGCCACCCCAGGGCTGCCCCTGAGTCAGTGAGTTGTGGTGAGTTGATTGTGCTCCTGAGCCCTGAATTATGGCATGGGCAGTTACCTCTTTACCTTTTGCTGGCTGTAGGTATTATGTAAGTAATTACATTCTGTCTTAACTGGAGTTTGGCCAACAACCTTCTATTAACATTTGCTATTAACTGAGCCAGGTGAGATTTTTAATGCCCTGTGATAGGGCTGTCACGCTCTGCTGGCCAGTGGAGTTTCTGTAAGGACAGAGTCAGGCTGTGCTCTTCTTTTCCTGAGACCAATCCTAAATGCCACAGTCACCTTCCCAAGGCTGTGTAAATCTGACACGTGTTACGTGCTGAAGTGGGGCAAACTGGCACCTTCAAGTCCACAGTAATTGCTAAATACACAGTGGGGAGGGCGAGGGGGTAAGGATTTCTTTTCCTGTGAGAGTTATTCTGTGCACTTGTGCCTGTAAGAGATAGTTTGAGGCTGTTTTTGTTTACCAGGTCAAGTGGATGATGTACTGGATCATATTCGCGCTCTTCACGACAGCAGAGACGTTCACGGATATCTTTCTTTGCTGGTAAGCACCAGGGGGAGAGGCTCTTTGGCATGAGATGAAAAGGAAATGGAAATGTTTACAAGGAGAAAAAAATGGCACACAAAAGTACACTGACTCCTGCACGGGGGTTCAGCAGCCTCAAGCACATAGAGGGTTTTTGTCTGAGGGAGACATGGTTCCTTTCTCGGTGCTGTCACAGATAAAAGAAAGAAGTGGAAAGGCTCAGTGGTATCTCATTAGTGGGAAATCATTACTGGAGTCTCAGCCCTGCCTGTCAGAGGGGCACAGCTGACTGCCCAGTTGGATGCTGCAGAGGTCATCACATAAATAACAGTTGATTTAGCTACAGGCAGAGTTTAGACTTGCCTGGCTGTATCCTACAGTAAACACACAGTGAGGATCAGGTGCAAACAGCCCTGCAGCACAAGCCTTTGTAGGTTGCTGTGTGGGTGGCTGTTCCTGGGATGCTTTTCCTGGCACGTTCCTGGTTAGGCTGGGTTTCTGGTTTGGTGGAGGACAGTGACAGTCAGCGCTGATGTGGCTCTCTGGTGCCAGTGCAAGGATTCCTGGTGGCCTCTGTCAGGATGGGAGGACATAAATGCCCATTTATCAGTTTCAGTGGTTTTTGGATGCTCAGGTTTGTTGCTTGGTTGGCAACAAGGCCTTTCTACCAGAAATCTGTAGATTTAGGGTGAAAATGTGACTGTAGTGCATGGCCCCTACAGCCTATTCCTGCACAGCACTGCCTGCCAGATAAAGGAAATCAGGAGAACTTCGCAACATGTCAGATCTATTGAAAAGGAGATAAGACATTAATGTCCATCTAATTTGTATGCAGATCTACCTCTCCTGTGCTCATCTGGAGCTTTGTGGTTTGTTTGGAGGATGAATTCTGTGAGTCTGCCAAGAGAAATGGCAGAGGGCTCACCCAGCCTGTGAAATCGAGTGTGCTGTAGAGATCCTCAGTGAGGTGGGAGATGAACCTGGCCCATCCATGCTCAGAGCAGGGCATTGCAGAGCCCCTGGTGTCAGACCTGGGTGCTGGCTGGCTCAGGGACAGCACTGTTGGCACAGCAGGAGCCTGTCTGGGTCAGCACCACAGGTCTCTGCGCTGCTCTTGCTTGCAAAGAACAACAATTGTTCCTCACACTGCTGGCAGCAACATGCCTGCCCACATGGAGATGCTGCTGGGTGGCCAGTCTTGAGCTCTGGGCTCTGTCCTCCAGAAAAGAGTCTGGATAATTTAATTTCAGGATGTCTCTGGCTGCTTGTTGCAGCTAAAGCATGGCCTGTTGTTGATGTCCTCCATGTTTTGCAGCCTTACCTGAAAGTCAGTGGATCTGCACCTTTATGTTGCTTGGATCACAAAGGTTCTTGTATTTCAATTTTAGTCATGTAAGTGTTAGCTTAAAAGCTGAGAGGAGATGGAAAGTGCATAAATACATACCAATGAAATATTGGTTTGCTGGTTTGCTCATTGCTTTCTCACAATGACTGGGGATACTGTGAAGGCAGCACCTGTGATCTTTGCATATAGAAAGCTCCTCTTATCACATGTCAGAGTCTCTTCCAGATTATTAAATAATGGTTCTGATAACTAAGTAAAGATTCACCCAAATGTATCATTGACATGTGCTCAAAACTGAGTCAATGCACTTTAATCCTTAGATTTTTTTTGGTAAGCAAAAGCTGCCTTGAGCTAGGCTGGCAAATCCCTACCTGTGCTGAGCATCTCTAATTAAGGGCAGTGGTTAAATTGGGAGCAGACAGTAACCCTCTCTTTCTTCTAGGTTTCCATTCTACTATGAACTCAAAATAGCTTTTGTAGCTTGGCTGCTGTCTCCATACACAAAAGGCTCCAGCCTCCTGTACAGGAAATTTGTTCATCCAACTCTGTCTTCAAAAGAAAAGGTAATCAGAGGTGCCTGGGTCCTCTCTGGGTGGAACAGAACTGTGGTGGGTTTATTCCAGTCCCTGTTTCATTCATTTCCATTGAAGGGCTGGGAGTTGCTGATTCTCTTCCTCTATCGTTTGATCCCCTCTTTTTGGTTGGTGTTTTTGTTCTTTGTGGTTGTTGTGTTTTTAAATACTGGCATCTGTTCAGTGCACTCACACTTATTAACTCATTTTGGTGCGGTTGACAAGGTGGGAGGGAGGGGGGATAAAAATACTCCCTGAGCTGCTTTTGCATGTACTGGCTGATTATAGCTGGAGTGCTCTGTTGTGGCTGGATATAACAAACAGAGAAACTTGGTCTGGCAGCCAGGACTCCTCAACTTTGTTCTGCCTAAAACATTGTACAGCAGTGAGACAAACAGCCCAGGCAGTCTAAAATGGGCTTAGCAAGCACATGCCTGGCTGTGTAGTGTGGTGGAAAAAGGCATGTAGCCTGTTGAGGTCCTGGATTAAAAAATGTTTTGCCCAAATTAAAGATGCTAATTTTGGGAGGGGGACATTACAACTTGGATCATCTCCCGCCTGCCTGGGAGATTCCTGTGGCTGTGAATGGGACAGTGTCAGGCTGATCCATTTAGCTCATGAGAATAAATGGACCAACAGCAGCTATTGTCACACACCAACATGAAAACTGCTGAGTGAGGAGCTGTTTCCTGCACTGGCAACTTGGAGATGGAAGCTCTCCCTTTAGCCACAGGCAGGGAAGGAGCAGTTGGATCTCAGTCCTGTCCAAGGAGAGTGGGAACCAATCCCTTGTTTCTGCTTCCCTTTGTGCTTCTCCCAAGTGGGGCTCATGCATTTTGAGCTGCCACCTCTTACCTGTGGGGAATGGGGAGAGCAGCCAGCAGCTCCTCACAGCCTCCAGGCCCCACTAACCCAGCACATCCTCCAGCTGAGAGCTGGAGTCCTTGCTGTCATTGTCATCCAGACCCCAGTGTCCTGAGGGAGGGACAGTAAGGGCAGGAACCTCCCCAAGTGTTTCACTGTAAATTGAGCAGCGTCAAAGTCCCGAAGCTCTGGGCCTACCAATCCCATGGGCATCTGAAGCTGGGCACTGCTGTGATGTGCAGAGATATCCCAGATATTTTTGAGGCCACCTGTCCTGGCCACAGGGCAGTGCAGCTTCAGCTGCCCAGTGTCATCATGTGAGTATTTTTAACTATGAGGCAATCCCATTTGTCTTTGGAGTGCACCGTTTGCAAATGGCTATCTGTCGCAGACATCTTTTATGAAAAATCCTTTCCTTAGGATTTTTCCTCCTGAAAAGCTGAGAGGCCTCAGGACAAAATGTAAACATTGATTATCTGCTGCTCTGGAATGCAACAGGTAGATCTTTGATTAGGTCATGTTGGATGTTTGTAATTAATGGCCAATCACAGCCCAGCTGGCTCGGACAGAGAGCCGAGCCACAAACCTTTGTTATCATTTCTTCCTATTCTATTCTTAGCCAGCCTTCTGATGAAATCCTTTCTTCTATTCTTTTAGTATAGTTTTAATGTAATATATATCATAAAATAATAAATCTATTCTTCTGAAACATGGAGGCAGATCCTCATCTCTTCCCTCAACCTCGGACCCCTGTGAACACCGTCACAGCTATCAGTTCATGTTGCTCAGGCAGATTTCTCTTGCTTCCAGGACCCCAGCTTTGGGTCTCAATCATCCATTTGTAGAATAAGGAGATCCCCACTACAATGGGAGTTATTGCCCCCCAGCAAACTTTTCCTCTTTGCAAATGTTGGCAGTGAACTTCTTTCCAGCCACAGTGGAGGAGATGGAGGACATCTACCTCTGTAAAGCATGACCTGACTCTGCCAAGAGTCTGAGGCTGGGAGCATAAGCCTGAACTTGTCCTTCTTGTGCTTTTTTTAATTGTTTGTTTTGTGTTCTGCTGTGGCAGGAGATCGATGACTGCCTCATCCAGGCGAAAGACCGGAGCTACGACGCCCTGGTGCACTTTGGCAAGCGGGGGCTGAACGTCGCGGCCACGGCAGCCGTCATGGCAGCCTCCAAGGTAAAGCTGCAGCTCAGGGCTCACATCAACATCCCAGCACTCACTCACACCTCCTCTGCCTCCACTGCCAGCAGCAGCCCCAGGGTGGAGGGGGAGAGATGGTGGGGGAAGGGGTTGTCTCAATATTTTGTGTAGTGAGCTGTAATTTTGTGTAGTGGCAGGAAAGAAGATGAAGTTCATGAAGGGTAAATGTTCTTCTGCAAGGCATTCGCATAACATGACTGGTGTGTAGTTCTCTGCAGGGATGTTGTGTAAGAGTCAATGGGAAGTGCCATTAGTTGCTTTTGGAGGATGAGTAGTTATAGGATGAGGGGTCTCATCTGAAGGGGTGTATCCTATATTCTCTTCCTGGCTTACAGCCAAACCCAGAAAACAGCTGTTATCTGTTGTTCCTTTTCTTGCATGAAAGCTGCAAGGACTTGATAACTGCATTTTGGGCTCCTGCCCTCTGGCCATGGGCTATCATGGCTTAGAGTCGATGTGCAGTGTGTGTTTTGGGGGGAATCAATGTGCACAGTGTGTTTTTGGGGTGAATCAATGTGCACAGAGTGTTTTGGGGGTGAGTTGATGTGCACAGAGTGTTTTGGGGGTGAGTTGATGTGCACAGTGTGTTTTGGGGGTGAGTTGATGTGCACAGTGTGTTTTGGGGGTGAATCAATGTGCACAGTGTGTTTTTGGGGTGAATCAATGTGCACAGTGTGTTTTGGGGGTGAGTCAAAGTTCACAGTGTGTTTTGGGGGTGTGTCAATGTGCACAGTGTGTTTTTGGGGTGAATCAATGTGCACAGTGTGTTTTGGGGGTGAGTCAAAGTGCACAGTGTGTTTTGGGGGTGAGTTGATGTGCACAGTGTGTTTTGGGGGTGAGTTGATGTGCACAGTGTGTTTTTGGGGTGAGTTGATGTGCACAGTGTGTTTTTGGGGTGAGTCAAAGTGCACAGTGTGTTTTTGGGGTGAGTCAAAGTGCACAGTGTGTTTTGGGGGTGAGCTGATGTGCACTGTGTGTTTTGGGGGTGAGCTGATGTGCAGTGTGTGTTTTGGGGGTGAGCTGATGTGCACTGTGTGTTTTGGGGGTGAGCTGATGTGCAGTGTGTGTTTTGGGGGTGAGCTGATGTGCACAGTGTGTTTTGGGGGTGAGTCAAAGTTCACAGTGTGTTTTTGGGGTGAATCAATGTGCACAGTGTGTTTTGGGGGTGAGACTTGCTTCCAGGCCTGTTCCAAAAGGATAGTTAGAAACCTATGGACAAGGAGGGTACTGGTAGTAAGAACAACATGGGAATGGGAGTTGAAGGAAATTATTTTCCTCTGCCAAATGCTTTTCCTATGACCTAAGGCACATCACTTTAGTATGTCTCGGCCTTACTTCCTGCAAAAATGCAAACTGCATCCTTGGGAGGCCAAATACATTAAAGCTTATAAAGCCTGTTGAAAGCAAGGTATTACAGAAGGGGAGAGCCCACAGGGTGTGCCATGCTCATGGGGTCACAAGGATACGCTAGACCCAAAAATTGTCTCCTTTTTGCCTGCCTAGCATTATGCAGACTAAATTCTCAGGTCTGTCTTCTCCTGGGCTGTTGTTCTTCAGTGGGGAGACTCTTCTAACCCAGGGACTGGGAGATAAACCAAATTTGGACTGAAACCTGGGATAAACATGGAGCTAGGACAGTGCTGTGTATCGTATGCCCAATGAAATGACATTTTTGTGATGCCTCCAGGACACTTAACACTTTTGCTGCTGCCATGTAAGCCTGAAGAGTCATAAATAGGCTCTAGGAATGCCAGTTCTGCAGCACTGCCTTTGCTCTGAGCCCCTTCCTGCAAGGTGCTGCAGGCTGGCTGTGCTAGAGCTGCTTTTAGGACACAGTGAGAAACTGTGTGTGAATCCCAAAGGAATTCTGGCTCCTGCCTAGGTAGCTCCTGAATATGAGAAGCTCAAGAGTAACCCAAACCCACAGTGCCAACCTGTTCCCCATCAGGGCTGCAACAGTGTCTGCATCAGCTGTTCCCTGGAATGAACAGCCAGCACCACGGATTTACTTCCCTCTGTTCCCCTTTCCTGCTGCTTTGCTTAAGACTCTCTCTGCCTCAAAATGTGGCTCCAGCGGCAATGGGGGAGAGAGGGAAGAGTCTCCACAGTACAAGGAACAGTCTCCTGCTGTTTTTCATGGTTGATGAAGCTCCCCTTTCAGTGGTGGAAGAAAACAACTCCGACTCCTGTGGTATTATTGTATTGCACATCTGCCAACACAACTTGAGAGAAAACTGTTAAGATATTGCAACCTGTGAATGGACCAGAAGAGTCTTTCTTGCACACTACTTTGGGGAGGGGAAAAGGACTTGTTAATAAGATTGGGAGGTTATTTAATAGATTGTTTGATTTTTACAACAAAGCAAGGACTATTCAAGTATTTCCTTCAGCTCTGACATTTAAATTATTCTGAATGTATGAGGAAAAAATAGAATCCCTGGTTTCCTTCACTACTTTGGCTTGTTTCTGTGTGCCTAAGGGTGCAGCTCCAACAGAGAGTGTGAGCCAATCTGACAGCTCTCCTTCTGCAAAATGGGGGAGTGCTCCAGCTCCCAGGGTGCCCCAGCATTTTGGACCTCCTCAGGTTATCTCTAACCTGTCAGAAAGTTAATCCTGAAAGAAAAATAAAAGGGTTTGTTCTGTTGAGCCCACAAACTTATCTCGAGTGGCTGAGCCACATAAGGAAAGGGATTGAACTGCACTGTGAGAGCATGGCCAGAGGAAAGGAAAGCAAGATCATCCCTTCCTGGTCTTGGGAAGCAGAGAGAGTAGCTGTGCTGTCCATGGCAGTGCACCCCAGTCTGTTCCCAGTGTAATATCCAGGGATGGCTAAAGCAGCTCCTGTCCCTTGTCCTTCTGAGAGGGAATGAGCTGCTGTTCTGGCAGGGAGAGCAGCCTGGTGACAATTCCAGCCTGGTGAGATACAGCCTGCTGTGAAATACAGCCTGCTGTGAGAGATACAGCCTGGTGAGAGATACAGCCTGCTGTGAGAGATACAGCCTGGTGTGGGATACAGCCTGGTGAGATACAGCCTGGTGTGAGATACAGCCTGGTGTGAGATACAGCCTGGTGACAATTCCAGCCTGGTGAGATACAGCCTGCTGTGAGAGATACAGCCTGGTGAGAGATACAGCCTGCTGTGAGATACAGCCTGCTGTGAGATACAGCCTGGTGAGAGATACAGCCTGGTGAGAGATACAGCCTGGTGAGAGATACAGCCTGGTGTGTGATACAGCCTGGTGTGGGATACAGCCTGGTGAGAGAGATACAGCCTGGTGAGAGAGATACAGCCTGGTGAGAGAGATACAGCCTGGTGAGAGAGATACAGCCTGGTGTGAGAGATACAGCCTGGTGAGAGATACAGCCTGCTGTGGGTTCTACCTGGTTTGGGTTCTACCTGGTTTGGGTTCTACCTGGTTTGGGTTCCACCTGCTGTGGGTTCCACGTGCTGTGGGTTCCAGCCTGCTGTGGGTTCCAGCCTGGTGTGCTGCAGTGCAGGCTGCTGAGCTGGGGCTCCTCAGGCACCCAGGATGTGACTGGGGGTGTGGATGTGTCTCTGTGTCCCTCCCTGCTGATGGGGAGGGAGTTGTTCCCCAGAGAGGAGTGCTACAGCAGGAGCTGTTTCTCTTGCCCTGCTTTTCAGCCACTGTCAGCTCTGTGTCAATGCCCTTCCTTGCTCACTTGAGAAGGTATGACTGAGCCAGATTATCCTGCCTGAGAGAAGTGTAAATGAGTAATTATCTGGAAAACACTTTGAGCTGACAGATGCCAGACCAGACTGCAGTGCTGTCCTTAGGGGGAAGTTTCCAGGGAAGGAGGAAAGAGAATACTATTTCTAGGGCTTTTCATGGATTTCCCAATGCCAAGATTTAAGGGTGTCCAGCTAGTCTGTGATAAGTGTTGAGTGTAGTGGGAAAGTGAGTTCATTTGGTTTCAGCCTTTAAAGGATTGTGTTACAAGTGGAACCTACAGAGATGATGATTTATTCAGTAGCACAGAGCTCCTGCAGCTTCCATGGAAAACATGGCTTTTACCAGCAAATGAATGTGAGGATTATTTACTGCTTCACTTGGCTTAGTGGGTGAGGAAAAGATGTTTTTGTATGCAGAAATGGACCTTCAGGCTTTGCAAATCAACTTCACATGGTGGCAATACACAGTGAGCTGCTGGGCTGCAAAGGGGCTCTGTACAGATCTGTTTTCAGTAAATCAGCTGAAATCTAAAGGCTCCTGTACCTGAGAGAGAACATCTCTCATGCTGTGGGTAGCCCTGTCCTCTCCTTTCGGTCTGAGCTGTGATCCATCATGGTCTTTTGTCTTTCACGATAAGATCTTTGGGCAGGGCCCGTCTTTTAAATTCTTTTCATCCATCGTATTTTTTTTATCCATTCCTTTTGTCCATCATATTTTTTAATCCATCCTGTCTATCCATCATCTTTTTTTCATGCAGCACAATGCATCTGCCTCTCTGCTTTCCATTGGTGTGTGACAGGCTGCTGCTTGTATATTTACTGCAGGCTAAGATGCTGCAAGCTGTGCACAGCCACACCATCCTTCGCTCTGATCCTCTGTCCCTTTCCCTTTTTTATCTTAAATCCCTTTGGTTTCAGTTAGCCAACTGCAGGCTTGTCCTTTCCCCTCCTCCTGCTCCTGCCCCTGCTCTGTTCTGTGTTGAAGCCACAGTTGTGCTGATGCTGGCACAAGCCTGTGCCAGCTCATTTTACAGGCTGAGGAGCTGTCAGTGTCCCAAGCACCCCGGCTCTGCCCAGCTGGCTCACTTGGGTGTTTTCTCTCTCTCTGGAGAGTCTATTTTTGATGCTCACTAGGCAAGCACAATGTTGGATATCTGGTTTATTGCCCCTGCTAGGTGCTCAATGCAGATCTTTTCCCTGCCCCTACCAAGGAGCATAATCTCATTTGGGGCTCTAATCCTGTCCTCATCTCTTGGTGATTCTGTCACATGTGCTGACTTCAAGTGGGTCAGTCCTAAGTGGTTGGATTAAATGACCAGGCAGCAAATCCTGCTGCTCTTTGTGTGTTTTCAGTTAATTCCAGCTAATTCAGCCACTTCCATTCCCGAGGAGCCCTGACCACCACCACCACCTGTCCAGCTCACCTTGGTGGAGAGAAAACAAGCTTGCCTTTGGGTCACAGCACAGGGAGCAGCAGCAGCAGGGCTGTTACAGCCAGGCCTTGGCCAGGCAGTGCATCCATCAGGTGGGCCCTGGGCATGAGTGGGCTTTTCAGTCAGGATTCAGTGGGAGCAGCTGGGACACACATGGCTGCAGCAAGGAGAGGCTCCGGGGGCTGGGGAGCAGCACCAGCCTTCCCCAGCACACTTGTATGTACTCCCAGCCCTTATCCTTCACCTGTCACCCTGAGCCTGCCACCACCTGCTGCTTTGCCATGTCCCCAGTCCCAGCTCCTCTATCCCTGCCCTGCCATTGCCTCCTGCCTTTCTACAACCCACACATCACCAGTTTTACACTCTCCCCCAGCTCCCTCACTCTCCCTTTCACACTCCTGATTTTCCCAGATCCTGTTTGGATGTATCCTTATTCCCCACCTTGAACAAACCAACTCTGCCAGGCAGACCCACATCTTTCCCCACCTGCTCCCAACCACTTAACCATCCCCAAGCTGCAGCCTCAACCCTGCTTTTCGAAGGAGATGTGGGGAAAACATGCCATGCCAGCAGATCAGTGTACTGCAGAGGTTTCTGACAATGCCTTTCCCCCTGCCCTGGTGTGGGTGAGGTGGCAGAGCAGCCCATGCTGTGCCCATTGCGTGCCCGTTCTTACACAGGGGCACAGCGTGGTGCAGGGCCTTGGCAGGAGCAGATAAATGAGGTGCAGGGAGCAGGCACACATGAGTGGTGTCAGTGACAAGCCCATTTGTGCCTAATAAGTGTGAGAAGCAGCCCAGGAGAGCCTGTGATGGGTGGGGAAGGTGGGGGTCCAGCAGCCACGGTGTGCATCGCTCAGAGGAGCAGCCATGCACACAGACAGGGGGCTCAGGGTGTGCATCCACCTGCTCAAATAATGCCCTGCAGTGCAGCCTCAGCAGCTCCCAAACCTCCTGTCTGGGCTGGCATTTCCATTCTGTTCATTTCTGTTTCCACCCTTGGGCTCACCTTCCCCTGGAGGGTTATAGCTTCATTACCTCATGGCCCTCTAGCCCAATAAATTTATCAGCAGGTTTTTCGGTGCATTTGTTGCTTTTTAAACCAGGACACTGGGAGGGAAATGCTGGTGATGATTTAGGCTTTATCCTCTTTAGACAAACAGCATCTTTTAAGTAATTTCTAGTATCCAGCTGGTGTAGCCAGTGCAATTGCCTGAAAAATCAATATTTAGATCCCTAATTTACTGTGTGATTTTAGACCTATTTGCTGTGGAAACTGGGAGGAAAATCCTTGTGTGGGAAGAGACATGCTGCCTTTTGTGACAGAACAGTGGAGAGGTGCACTTTTATTTGAACTGGGAGAGGGAGGCAGGGGTGGGGAACATCCTTTCCCTTAAGATGCTTGATAAAGCCTCTCTGTAATGATTAGATGCCAGTGCTCAGAGGGAGAGTGCTCCTTGGCTGAGCAAACACTTGGGAGCACAGTTCTGACCCATCTGTGACGGCCACATCATCTGTGTGCCCTCATCAGTGCCATGGCCTGGAGCTGCACAGGTCAGCAGAGATTCAGAGTTCACACTCTGAGAAGCCTTGGGGACACGTTGCTGTTATCTCAGAGGGGCTGAGCTTGCTGCTTTTGAAAGTGGCTTTTTTTAAAGGATCTCCATTTGGGATCCAAAATCAAAGATCTTGGAGCTATTTTACACCAATATAGAGGAATAACAAATGGATTTCTTAAAATATATGGTAGGCACTGATTACAGTATTTTGTGAAGCGTTCTTGTCATGTGTGATGCATCTTTTATTCAGAAGTCCTTAAGAATCTGTTTTTCACAAATCTATAGGATTCCAATGCTGTTTGAGTTACAATCCAGGTAACTCTTTCCAGTTTCCCTTTCATGGCTGCTTGGTTGGTGTCTCCAACAAGCAAACAACACTCACTGAATGCACAGGACAGCAGAACCAAAATATAAATTTATACAAAGAGACTAGTGTGGGAGAAACAATAACAAAGAGTTCCCTGGAGAGGAAATGAACTGCACAAACAAAAAGGGTGGATGAAATTACATTTCCACCATCAACATTAACGTCAGCTGGTTTCCCTTTGAGTCTCTATTACTGTCTGACATTTCCAAACAGGTAGCTCTTCCAGACTAGGCATGGCACGCAGGCCCTGGCCATAAATAAGGATATTGCTTGTAGGATGTTTGTGTTCAAATGGTGGCAGATGCAATTTTCTCCTTTACTCATCAGCCCATAAAGCTGCTGGTTCTGCTCAGGGCCTGCCTGCAGGCAGACATGAGGAAGCTTCTGTGTGCAAACCCCTGCTCAGGGAGCAACTCCCCACTGTCACCCTGCTGCTCAGGAGAACTGTCAGTCACTAAAATGACTGCCACGTGTCCCTCTCTTAATCCTGTGCCTAAATTAGTCATTAGGCCTGACACTGGGGATTTCTCCAGTGGGAAGCATCAATCAAGTGCAGGGAGTGGAGTAGCAGCCCATTGTGTTTATAATTTGCTTTAGGAGTGGAGTAGCAGCCCATTGTGTTTATAATTTGCTTTACTCTTTAAAAACACATGTTAGGTGACACCTTGTCGGCTGGGGTTATGGAGTGGTCTCTCCATCTCTCTGGGGAAGCTGAGGAAGGGAGGATCTGTGTTCAGGTCCTGTCCACAGGTGGGTGTCCCTGCTTTTTATGTGTGTGTGAGTCCCTGCACATGGTGCCCAGTGTCATGCTCATGTCTCACCTCGATTACTTGTGCTTCAAATAGATCTTATTCTCAAAGCCTTGATGTGCGTTGCCACAATGGCTCTCTTTTTTCCCTTTGCTAGGTCTCTCAGCTACTCCATTTACACTTGTATTGGGACCAGAAAAAAGGGCAGGTAATCTGCTGAGTGCTTTTACTAACCCCTAACTAATGTCTGCTCCCTGTTAGACTAGTTGTTAGACTAGTTGTTAGACTAGTTTGGACTGGTTTCAGCTGGGATTGCTGTGAGGCCAAGTGCTGTCTGCTCTGCTTGCAGTGGGTAGATGCTGCGTGCTGAGCTTTAAAAGCCTGTCCTTGATCTCATCAGCAAATTGCCTTGCAAGTGCTCTGCTGGCAGTGGAGGAGGTTCCAGCTCCAGGCAGGAGCTCTTCCATGGAGCGCTGGTTTAACTGGGCTGCTGGCTGTGTGTGTGTGCTGTGCTCCCACTTAATGGACAGGGGGAGCCTCTCTCCCTGAGCTGGGTCCCTGTGGGCAAGGTTGGGGTTCCAGTGGAGCTTTTGGAGGATCTCTGGCAGGTGTGGTTGGGGCAGTGCTGCTGACACCGCAGCCCCAGCTGGGGAATGTGCTCTGCACCTTGTAGTGGACAGGATGGAGGCTGCAAGGTGCATGCAGACATCTGTGGGGGAGAACTGCTAACCACAGTCACAGCAAAAGGAGAGGAGAACATTAACAGATTGAGGATTGTGCTGGCAGTGTGCTGAGCGTGACTTAGTGCTCCCTTGCTTCCCCATTTACTGCTGATCCTAAGAGACAAAAGGCCAGGAGGTGCCATCCTGCATTAACACTGAGCGCATTAAAAGCTTCTCTTTTGTGACTTGGCAGTTTTGGGTTCCTGATTTGTCATGCTGTGTCATAGTTTCCACAGCTGCAAAATGGAATTTGTAGGTATTAGAGGTGTTTTGAAGCCTAAATAATGTTTACAGAATTCTTTCATATTTTCAGACTGAAGGAATAATGATAAAATCTAGACACTGCTATTTGTTTGTATTTAGATCATATTCAATGGGACTGTTATATAAATCGCAGATTTTTAAATTATGTGCTTATTGTTACGTACTTTAGCTTTAGCTACGTACATACATGAATTATTTATAATGAATAATTCCATTGAATGTAAACCCAGTTTTTCCCAGACTCCTAAATGCATTTTCCTCTAAAAACTTCAAATGGGAATGCAGAGACTGATAATAAAATGGCAAAGAAAATTTAAGACAGTTCCAGCTCATTCTGATGGAGTGCCTTTTACAGTGCTTGTCACAATGCAGATGTCAGCTTTTGGAAAGTATTTCTGATCCTTCCAGGCAAATACTGGTTGCATCAGTGTTTGTGCTCTGGGCCCAGAGAGGCTGATGTTTGTTTTTGGAGATGATGATGGTGATGTCTGCAACATGAAGAGGAAGGCAGTGTGCAGGTTGCTGGCTCTGGATGCTCAGTGTTTTAATACTGCTTTGTCATAATCTTTAAAGCAAAAAGGAGAGAATGTGCTAGATGTGGGTGAGATAACAATGTCTATACTACTGTTGTTTTGACTAAATTTAATTTAATGCTTAAATTAGTTTTAGATTAATTACTTTGCCGTGTGGATGGGAGCTTTAATTTCACTTAGAGTCACAAATGAGCTTGTCTTGGTGGCCAGTGTCCTCAGACTGTTGGTGCAGTCATGAATCTAAATAAGGTTGATATCAGGTGATAGCAGTGACTGGGCAGGGAAATTACCATGGCCTTTTAGTATTTGTCTTTTATCCTATTCAGTAGCACTGAGCCCTGGCTCAGAGAACTTGTGGGGGTGGTAGATCCTGGGGAAGGGAAGCCTGAAGAGCTCCACTTTCAGTGTGTGCTGTACCTTCACCTATGGGCAGGGTCAGATGAATGTGGGGACAGATGCACTGCAGTGATCAGGGAACAGAGGGACACCCCTGTTCCCTCCTGTGGCCCCCAAAACCTCACTGTCTGTAAAATGAGAATTGCCATGCCCACAGGGGTGGTCCATGGCTGAAGAGAAGCTGGATGAGTTCAGTGCAGGCAGGGAGTCCTGTGCCCAGGGAAGTTAGGGCTCATTTTTTCCAGCACCATTTCATCTTGTGTCCTCTAAAGTCCCAAAAACACAGGTCCCACCCTGCCAGCACCATCATCGTGGCAATTGTTGGTGCTCAGTGAGGAGGAGAGAGAGGTGGTGCCATCCTTAGTCCCTCCCAAGCACAATTATCAGGGGGCTTTGTAGTAACACGGAGCTGTTTCTCTGCTGACAGAAATGGTGTTACTACAGCTCCTGTCATGGTGTTACTGCTGTCACACTCTCTAGGGTAAAACTAGCCCAGATCTGTGGGGATGTGCTGCACAGGCAGAGCTTCAGGAGCTGGATCCTCTCTCCTTGCTGAAATTCCTGGGCTATCTCCCATGTCTGTAGCAGTTGGAAGAGCATCTGCATGATCATGGCCACAACAGTAAACAGAAATCCCCCAAACAGCTGCTCTTCATCTTCCACATGATTGTTTTAACAAAACACAGCCCAAAACATGTGCTGTGCTAAATTTATTTTGTCGAGAAATAGAGCTATTAACTTGTTATTTTCTTTTGTTAATAAAAGATAAATATTTTTGTGGAACAATAAACATTAAGTCTGGATAAGGTCTTTATTTCTAAAACATAGCTCTGCAAACCCTCCCCATGCTGGCTTTTCAAATGTTTGTGATTTCATATACACCAGCTGCTTATGTGACAGGGAAATAAAAGTTGGTAAAGAATATTTTCCATTTCACTCTGAAACCATCCCCATTCTGTGGTAATTTTTGTCACATTTGTATTTTGGGGTCAAGTAAAATTGTGGTAATTGGGAAAGAACTGTGAGTGTTACACTGTATTCTAGGAGCAAGTAAATAAGATCTATCCCTACAAAGGGCAAAGAAAGGAAATGGAACTCTGCAGGTTTTCACAGGTGTTCAGTGCCTTCACTCAGCCCAGGCCTTTGCTGTTCTTGCCATTCTGACATTTAGAAAAATTGCTTCATAGAATGGTAGGAACAGTAACAGTAATATTTGCTATTACCTGTTTTATAAACCATCTTTATTTTTGCTGTTAGAAACTCAGGTTAAATTAAATTAAAAAATTAAGCAAAGGCAATTTTAGTTCTTTTTTTTCCTGGAGAAAGCCAAAGTTGTTTAGTTCAGCTGCTTCAGTCTGTGCTCAAGGCTCTGTATTCCACACTGATGTAACAGACCCATAGGTGACAGGCACATCTCAGGTCCCTGTTCCAAAGCTCTCCTGGGCCCTTTGATCATTCCATGCTGCTCTATCACAAGGTGCACTGCAAGAATATTAACACATCTCCATTTTCAATGTATTTGTGCCATCTGCCCTGCCAGCTTGGTCTGACACATGAATCTCATCTCTAACCTGCCTCATGTCCACACACATGAGTTGCTGGCTGGAATGGGATGGAATTTGGGTTAGCTGGCTGAGCAGAGCAGCTGGGGGAGCTGAACAGCCTGAGCCCTGCTGACACTTGAGCTGGGTGTGAGGGAGGAGCACAGCACTCAAATTGCAGCTCATCAGTTGCTAACCCTCTGGCTTTGCTGTCATTCTGCAACAGCAAAACGTTATTTAATGGTCAGCTTGCTCTCACTGGAGATCTGCCTGCTGTAATCAGGCTGCAGGGTAGGATATCTTGTGTTGGCTCTGAATCAGTCACTGAGAATTTGGTGTCTGTGCAGGGATTCAGTGAAGGTTCCAAAACCCATCCAGAGCTGCCCTGAGCTCTGGGCAGCTGAGATCTCACCCAGCTGAGCAGCCATGCAAGGCAACTCCAGTCACCAGCCCAGAAACGTTGGCAGAGTAAATGTAGCTTAAAAGAAAGAGGATTAACTGGAGATGCCTCTTGGAGTGAGAACATACCCCAAGAGTGGCTCAGCCACTGGCAGGAATAGCCAAAATTCAGGCACCAACTCTTGTGCCAGGCTGGAGAATGTGAGGGCAGAGGTGAGAGTTTAGCAAAATATAAGTTCTAAGGACTCCACTGCCATGCCTATAAAACCAGCAATATAACATGTCTTGGTATTTAAGCAAAGAAGCCCCATCAGTTTAATTTAAAATACTTTCAAAAGTAGAATAGGCTGGTGGGAAAGAGCAAAGTAAAGTCTTCTGCTTCTCTGTGACAGTCTGCAGGAAAGCTAAATGTGGAGTTGAGAAGGAAGTTTGAACTCATTTTTCTTGTACAAAAAGCTTCAGGCTGAAAGGTTGGAGATTACTGCTCTGTCACTTTTCTTGGATGTAAAAGTGCAGACTGTCACAGTGACTGCAGGTATCAGCACCTGATGCCCTCTCTACCTACATGCCCTAAAAGTGAGGTGCTGAGGAATTTGTATGAGGTAGAGGCACTGATTTTCCTCTACTGTGCATGCAGAATTTCTGAAGTGGTGTTGATAAATCAGCAGGTAAATTATTGCCTTGCCTTCCCAGTGGGTCAATGCTCAGGGGACAGGCAGCGTTGCCCAAGAGCTTTAGCAGGAATGTGCCCAGTCCTGCTTTGATCGTGGATGGTCAGGATGAGTCCTGAGCCTTTCTCTGTGCCACAGCAGCTTGGACAAACACAAGTCTAGGTTAAAGTGGTGGGTCAATTGATACAGGCTGCCTTATCTTTTTGTTAAACAGGACAGTATTTACTGTCTCTTATTTGCCTTCTTTCTGATTTCATCTCAGTCAATCAGTTGAATTTTTCCTAATTTACAGTTGCAGAAAGAATGTTGGAATCAGGCTCTCTGTGTTTACTTCAGTACTTTTCAAGACTATGTGCCATGAAGTATATTTCAGATCCTCCCCCCTCAATAAAATATTAAAACATAAATGTAATTTTTATCAGTTATACAATTTATACTCTGAATGTCATTTAATGTAGCTCAAAAATTCTATGATTCTGTATGGATTGAATTTTCTGGTGTTCCTTCTTTATGGCTGTAGTATAAGGGTTACAGAATACTTACAGTCAACCTTTTCATGTAATGCAGTTTTAATGGAAAGTGTCACTTAACCAACCCATCCTTTACAGTTACATTCCTTTCACCAGGGAATATATTTGTTGTCAGATTGAGAATTAATGTAAAAAGAAAGGAAAATACTTCATTTCTTCATTAAGCTGCATGAAAAAAGCACTGTTATTTTTCTTGGAATTTAACAATATCTTTTTATTAGCTTAAAATTTCAAATTGTCAGTGTTCTGGAAATGTTGTGTATTGCTGAAAGTGGCTGGGTAAATATCATCATAGATGGTTAACTTTAAAAGGGAGATATTTTGATGCAGGCCATTTAATTGTGATTCTGAAGCCAAGAATCTGTTTGACTCATTCCTAGTGAAGGAAAGTACCTACTGGAAATATAAAGCAACACCCTGCTCCTTTACACATGGCTGTCACTGTCACATTTTCTGAAAAATCCCTTTGCCAGGATTTCTTCTCCTGGGAAGCTGAGAAGCCTCAGAGAAAAATCAAAACAGTAATTATCTGTTTGCTTCTCCTGTTTTGTTCCTTTGGAATGTGTTTGGACATTGTTTACCAACTGGTCATTGTTTGCTTGGTTTCATGTTAATTGTTTTAACTTAATGGCCAGTCACGGTTAGGCTGTGTCAGGACTCTGGAAGGAGTCACAAGTTTTTCATTATCATTCTTGTTAAGACTTCTGTGTCTGTATCCTTTCTCTATTCTTTAGTATAGTCTTAGTATAGCACTCTATAATAAAATATGATATGATATGATATGATATGATATATGATATGATATGGTACGGTATGGTATAATATGGTATAATATGATACGATATGATATGATATAATATGATATAATATAATATAATATAATATAATATAATATAATATAATATAATGTAATGTAATGTAATATAATGTAATATAATATAATATAATGTAATGTAATATATCAGCCTTCTAAGAACATGGAGTCAGATTCACTGATCTCTCCCCTGCAAATTGAACACATGACCAAGACTGCTCTGTGCTCCCATCACTGCAATGAAGAATCAGAGATGTTTGCCACAGAACCACTCCAAAAGGAAGAGCCAAGAGAGGGAATGATGCTTTCAGCAACACATTTTTGTCATCTCTAGGTCATTGAACCACACAAATTTTTCCCTTCCTATTGTCCCGATGGATTTCAATGAGCAAGAGCGAAAAAGTCTCAGAATGTTGGATCTGACTTTGTGTTATTGACCTGCCTGTTTCCCCAGGGACAGGGAGCCCTGTCGGAGAGGCTGCGGAGCTTCAGCATGCAGGACCTGTCGAGCATCCGCGGGGACAGCGGCAGCTCCGTCCCTGCCTCGGTCGCCGTGCGGACAGGCAGCAAGCAGAGCCACCCCAAAGCAGCCAGGAGTGCATCAGAAGGCACTGGCAGCTCAGGTGAGTGCCAGGGTTATTTTCAGTGCTGTGCTGGCTGGAATATCACACTGCTCAGGGAAGCCATGCCCTCGGCAGGGACGGAGGGAAGCGGACACTGCAGGCAGCACATACCAGAGTTCCCAGGACACAGACATGCTCTTGGCTCTCTTGGCACTCAGGGGGGAAAAAACAGGATCATCATTTGATGGTTACTATTCCTGGCTGGTGCTGAGGATGAGACTTGAGTGTGCAGAGAAGCCAGACTCAGTCTTTGCAACCTGAGCTGGAAGGTTGGGCTGGGGGCTGCTGAAAAAACCGTGTCTGGTTTGTTTTCTAATTCTGGAAGGGCAAAGGGAAGAAATACCATGCTGTAAATAAGATCCATTCCTGAAGATTCAGTTAAAAAACTTATTTTAAGGACAATAGTTTGTTTTCTAATTCTGAAAGAACAAAGGGAAGAAATATGCTGTAAATTAGATCCATTCCTGAGGATTCGGTTAAAAAAATGTATTGTAAGTTTGGTTGAAGAAATCTTTTTGAGTCCAAATCCAAACCATTTAATTGGAGGTAGCTTTGCAGATTAGATCTCAAAAAGTGAGACATGGAGGGTTATCCCAGGGAGGTGGCTGCAGATGGTTCCTGGGGTTCCCACACAGCACCAAGGATCACTCAGCTCCAGGGCTGTGATGAGAGGCCATGCAAAGTTGCAGGTGTGTTGCACTTGGTAGTTGTGAAACATTTGCTGGCAAGTCAGAAATTCAGCAGTTCCAGCTTGTGTGTGCTGAGGTCTGTGCAAACACTTGCACTGTTTCAAGCCTGGGTAGTTGCTACCCCTTGTAATTTGCTTTAGTTTTGGAATGGTATTAGAAATGTCTTGTCTGATCCTTCCTAAAGAGCATCCTTCAAGCCTCTTACAAATTCTGTGAATCAGACTTCTCCTTTTTTTTAAAATATTATCTGTTGAATTACATTTTCTTTATGGGTAAACTGAAATGTTGGTGTACAGTGGTTTTGTTCTCATCTTTCTATAAGGCCTTGTGTACGCTTCTCTTGACATAATCAGTCTGAAAATAAAGTGTTCACACACAGAATATAAAAGTCTTTAAAAAGTCACATATGTAGACAAAAATAAATAATGACACAAATAAACCATAATTTACTTATCTTAGTTCCACCTTGAGTAGAGCAGCCTTTGTAGTTTTACTCTTGAGACAGTGAAGTCAGCTCACCTGGCCACAAACCCCTGTCTCGAGACACAAGAGATTTTTATTTTGGTCTGGTTTTGTGTCCATAGTGCACAAGGATCTCTCAGAATGAATCTCTGAAAAATTGTTCATAAAGGGTTTGAACTCAGACTAAGTGTTATCACAAATTTTGGATTCAAGTAATTTGGTATTTTGAGTTTAATTTTTTTTTTTTTTAAATGGAAACTGCACAAATTTGCAAAATCTTCCAAGACCTCTATTTGTCCCATCTCATTGAGGTGCCTCATTCTCCACCTGCAGGGAATACAAACAGACTCCCCTTGCAGGTGGTGGGAGACTCCAGCTGCGAGCTTTGCTCTCACTTTTGATCACAGGAAGGGAAAGATCCAGTTCTGGAGGGGAGAACTGATCAGAGCCAGCTGTCCTGTGTGTGTGTGTGAGGCTGTGATGTGCCAACCACACTGTGCCATCCTCGGGGCCATGTTCTGCTGAGATGACACTGCTCTGGGCAGTTCCATCACCCCACCTTTCATATTTATTTAATTGGAGAGCTGGACATCAGCAAGGGGCAGACAGAATTTGCCTCTGCCCATTATTGTGCTATATACACATGAAATGCGTGCATGTGTGAGAATGGGCATGGGCAGCCACTGCAGAGCAGCAGGCACACAGCCCTGTCTCCTGTCTCAAAGCCCTCAGGTGGCATCAATGTCCCTGTCAGGTGTCCCCAGTGCCTCACAGAAACATTGAACTCCTCTGGTTTTTTACCTGCTTTAGAAATAGCGGGGCATAGTCAATGTGACATCAGATGGAGTCATTAAAAATGACCCAGACTATGTTTGGCATGAGGGTGTTCATTTTAAATAGGCAATTTTTCTTGTGAATTACAGAACCTGCATTGTACTTCTATTTTCATCAGCAGTCTGTCACCCAAAGAAGACTTTAAGAAGATATTTTTGTTTTGATTTTTTTCTGCTTTTTGGAGGTATTCCCCTCTCTTTTTTCCTTCCATCCTAGTCCCACTGCAAATCCACAAACTATATTAGCAACATTAAGAAAAGAACCAACAAAAAAGGAAACAGCTTACCCTTTCCTTCTGTAAATGCTTCATTTCTGGTGTTCTAAGAGAAGCCTTAAAATAGGAAGATAATGATTCCCAAAACAAAACCTAAAGTTTTATATAATTCAAAGGAGGTTTATGTTGATTGTCCTTGACTGCTGCCAGCTAGAATTGTGCCTGCTCCTTGATCTCTTTGTGACCACACTAATTAAGGGGATTAGCTGAGGGCTGGACTTTAGGGTTATGCTCACAGTGAAAACACAGAGCCAGGTTCTCACCCGGTGTGATTTCTCTGACTGACAACACAGCAGAGCTCAGTTTCTGAGGGGTAACAGCCTTGCTGTTATAGAGTTTTAGATTAGGCACTCAGGAAAGAAACACACACCCAAAGCACCATCCCTCTTTGATGAGAGCTCTGAAACTCGCATGGTTACAATTAAGGTGTAGCTGGAACAATGATGTCTGAAGATAAAAATGCATGTTAACTCAATTAGCCAATGAAAGCTAAAGCCCTGCCATCACACAGGGCCTGGCATGGGGTGCTGAGGGCTCTCAGGGATGAGCTCAGGGTGTTTGTGTGGCTCCCATGCCCTGAGCTGGGACACAGCCAGACCTGGGCTGGAGCTTGGTGCTGCTGCTGCCAACCCTCCTGTGTCACTGTGGTGTTTAAGAGCAGATGTGACATCTGAAATAAAGGGTTTTGGAAAGACAAGGGCATAGGGGAGAGGTCTGTTGTCTTTCCTGCGCAGAAGGGAATGCTAAAATTCAGTTTTGTTGTTATTAAACCCCCCAGCCCCCTGTGAGCACCAGCAGTGGTTCAGGTTCTGGTTTCACAACCCTTGGCCATGATTCCAAGCCCACTGAAGCACGAGAAAAGGCTCTCCTGACACCAGTGGGCTCTGGCTGTGGCCAAAAGCTGGCTGCAGGACCAGGCTGCCCAAACTCACTCAGCCTGTTTTGTTTCCACTGTTGTTATTTTTGTAATTGAATGGTGCTGCTTAGATGGATTTGTGATTCTTTGAATCCCCTCTTGACACAAAGTGCTGTGTGAAGAGTTTGCCATTTTGTAACAGCCTCATGCAGATACAGCAAAGGATTTTTTTTTTTTTTTTGCCTGCTGAGGAGCTTCTTAGGAGGCCAAGAAACAGAATAAGCAAGAGCTGCCTTGAGACAGCTTTACCTTTTTCTGCCTTTGCTGCCTTTCAGTCAATTGTGCAGCTGTGCTGTGAGCATGGTCCTTCTGCAGGAGTGGGACAGCTCTGCACACAGTGGGCTCATCCCAAACAGACCCTGCTCCTCCTCCTCACACCCAGATGGCACGGAGAGGCCATCTGCTCTTGCCATGATTTGATTTGGGCTGCTGGCCCACAAACAGCTCCAGGGAAACGTGCCCACCTTCCTTAGATGGGCACCAAGGGCACACAGCGAGCCCCTTCTTCCACACAGCAGGCCCACCACCTCTGCATCTGATGTTTCACTTCCCTCTTGGTTCAGCATTTCTCAGTTTATTGTCCTGGCACCCAGATGATGCACTGTGACATTTGACTCAGTGCCTGCTCCAACCTGTGCCCTTTCACAGGCAGAGCTGCCTCTTTCCTTTGGCCACTGTAAATGTCATGTGGCTGTGCATTGTTGTGGAAAACTGTACATTCCAGAACAATATTTCCAAATATTTTTCAAGGGAATCCTGTTGTTCTGGCAAATGTCCAGTAACAATCCACATACAGACCTGTCTTTATTAACAGGAGCTTTTGCACTTGTTAACCTTATAGCACTACCTTAATTTGTGTGGCATCAGAGGACAGTCAGTGTGCAGAGCTGATGCTGCCTGGGGCAGAGGATCACAAACACTCTCTGTATTGCCCAAACCCAGAGTTCTTTCTGCTTAAGCTTGTCCCAGGCTAAGATCATTCTTATCTGGAATGATTTCAAAGCAGGAATGGACAGTGTGCTTTCTGATACTCTCCATTCCTCAGAGCAGGTGAGAATCAATGCTGGTTGTGCTGAAGGACCAAAAGCTTTGCAGTACAGAGCAAAGGTGGGGGAACATCAGCAGTCAGGATGTGTTTGGGTGTTCAGTGCCCATCAACCAGAAAGATGTATGAGAACAACCCAGATATATGTTGTCTGAACTCCCAGAGAATAAACTGGCATAAAACTGTGATCAGCTTCCTTCTGTGTGAGATCAGAGGCTGAGCCTCAGCAGATTTCTTGAGGAAGGCCATAGTTTCACAGCAGCATCCAGCCAATGTGAGGCAGCACTCCCACTAAAAGCTGTAACCCAGCTGCTTGACTCTGGCCCATCTCTTTTCCTTTGGATACATTTAAATCCTATTTTTACAGGCTGACCCCATCAAGGAATTGCTTCAAGTGAAATGCTATCCCTTGCTTCCAGGTTGCTGTTGGCCTGGGTGAGATCCTCAAGCCAGTGGAGAGCAGCAGCACAGACAGCAGCAATGGGATGAGGAGGTGGAGGCAGAGTGCAAGGGACACTGAGACATCTGCTCTCAGTGGTGCTGCTTTGAAATGTCTGTGAAACTATAGAAGAACTTCCAGTGTCTCCAGTGCAGGATAATCCTAACTGAAAAAATCACACAGAGCTCAAACCCTTTTCTTCTTTATTGTGAAGTCATTGATGCCACTGTGAGCATTAAATTAAAAGGCTCAAACTGGAAATATAGACTGTTTCCTGGAACACAAACTGTGCTCAAGATGAAGCTGTAACCTCCACACATGTTCATGAACAGTTGTGAATCACCTGCCTTCACTGAGTGGTGCACTGCAATCCCCTTGGCTGCTTTCATTCTTATGGCAATTCCATCAGGATATTAATTCCGGTAGGACTCTCCTGCTTTAGGAAGTTCAGGGATGTGTTGGGTGGATTTCTTTAGAGGCTGTGTGAGTGGTTGCAACAGCCTTCTTGTAGATTCTAGAATTCTTGTAGAAGTCTACAGTCTACAAGATTTCTAGAAGTCTACAAGAAGGCTGTTGCAACCACTCACACATCCTCTAAAGAAATCCACCCACACAACCCTGAACTTCCTAAACTCTAAATCTGCTGGAAGAATCCAGGCACACAGCCTTACAAATCCCAGGGTTGCACCCTGTGTTTGTTACCATACAGCCTTGTGCACTGGGTTGTGCATCCATGCTCCCATGGCTTGTCCACACTCCCAGGTCCCTCCAGACAGGAGTTACCTCTGTTGAGTGATCTGAGAGCAGCACCAGGGAGCTGAACCTAACCCCATCCTTAGCACCCACATGGACACAGCCCGGGGTGAGGCACATTCCTGAGTCTGTGCTCCATGCTGTCACCTCCCTGTGCACACCAGGGCCTTGAGGTGCCCTTCAGAGTGGTGCCAGGTGTTCTCTAAGAGTGAGAGGCTTCACGACGAGTCCCTAACTCCCAGCTCCTCTTGCAGTGTGCACGTGCTGCTCGGTGTGCCGGCTCCTCCGAGGTGAGTGCTGGATCTCCTGGTGTCCATCCATGCATCCCTGTGGGGCATGGCTGCTTCCCCAGCCTGGCTTGCTCCTGATGCTCTTGTTTCCTAACGCCAGGGGGGCAAAGCCAGGCTGTGAGTGGCTTTGGGAGCTCTGTGTGTGTGTGCTCGTGGCAAGAGTCTCAGTGCTTCTCACCGTACTGACCTGTGCTACCACGGATGGGGATTGTTCCTCTGCAGAAAAACTTCATTCCTTTCTCTTCTAGAGGATGGGCCACGTCCTTGCTGGGCAGTGTCACTCCTCTGCCCCCAGTGCTGGTGTAAATCCACTGGGAATGCAGCAAGAGCAAAACCTCCCCAGCCCCAGCCCTGTTTTGCTGTGTTCCCTAAGGATTGGCACATGTTTCTCCGTTGCTGGAGAGAACATTTGTGTTTGGGGTGAGCAGGGTATGTAGCAAATCCCAGCAGCAGACCCTGGTAAGGCTTGAACTGGCTGTCCCTGATTCAGTCTCTGGCAGAAGCACTTTTGAAAAATGTCCCCAGTGTCCCCAGCATTTATTGTGTTTACAAATGTGGAGAGCAGTGAATGGTTTAGCTGCTGGTGGTCTTTTCAGTGCTGTGCCACTTAGCTGGGTTGCTAAGAGCCCAGACATGTCACTTCTGCATTTTTTCCCCAGTGGCAGATGAAAGGAGTGGGAGAACTCCAATTTGGGCATGCCAGAGGATGGGACTGCCAAGCAGCTTGTCTGGGGAGAAAAAAAGAAATGCAGACTGGCAGTGTCTCATGTTGGTGGAAGCAAAAAAACCTTTGTAGCTCCTTTTCTTCTCATCTCATGTGCTTTTTGTGTATTTTGCCCACTAATCAGCCTGGAGACTGCAGCAGAAGGACTAAAGGATCACAGTGCTGCAGCCTGTGCCTTCCCAGAGCCCTGTGCAGTGCTGGGGCTTGGAGCCTGATGGTTCCAGCCTGGCACAGCCTCCTTGCACCCTGCCTGGGTGGCAAACCCTCCCTCGTATTTGATTTGTCACCCCTCCTTTTCTGGGTGTGTGCCATTGTGCAGGACAAGGAAAGATGTTTAAGGTGGTATCTGTTGAAACAACACTTGTGTTCACAGGGCATTTTATTAGAACTCTTCTAATTTTAGCCTAAACCTATTTTATGGATTTGACTTCAAAGTGTTATTTATAAAAAGAGTCACTGAATCCTTATGGGCTTAAAAGTCATGAGGTAATCTTAGGAAAGTCTTTTAATGATGCTAAAGCAGCAATCAGTCCAATGTGTTTATGAATTGGACCCAAAGTAATTTGGATCTTGTTGAAATTGCATCCCCTGTCTTTCACACTGGCTTGTTTTACTATTCCTGCCCCCTCTCCAGCATAATCCAGTCCCTCAGACCATGTCAATAGGGATGTGCCAAGGCTCTGTGTCACAGAGGGTTCATTCTGTCTGCACAGGCTGCCCTTTCTCTGTCTCCAAGGCAATAGATGCATTAATGCACTCTCAGACAGGGGCCTGCCATTAAAATGCTCCTTTGTGAGTGCATCTTTGGTAGCTTTGGAGAGCTGACTACGTCATGTGAACATTTTTCAGTGCCACAAAAAGCTGGGGGAGGAAAGAATCTAATTTTGTTTAGCTAGGGCTAAGTTGCCTTGAGCTATTGGCACTCATCTTCTCTTGGTGCAAACTTTAGTGCAGCCAATTTCAGAGTCCCATCATTAACAGCTCTCATTTCCAAAGAGTTTATCATCTAAATGGGCAGATAGTCAAGTCTTTCCTCAAGCAGGGATATTAAAAGCTGCTTTAGAGCCTTGGTGCAGTCTTTTTCAGCAGGAGCAGTTGCATTAATGCTCTTGCAGGTGAAACCCTATTATTGTAAATAGGTAAAACTCTATTATTTCACTCTTGTGGTGAAACCTGTAGGTAAAACTCTATTATTTCACTCTCTGTCTCACAGAAACCTCCTCAGCTCTTAGGAGAGCACAGGCTGGTGGAGCAAAAGTCCAGGCATTCTGCTCCCTAGATGATACCCAGGAGGATGACTCCTTGCAGGCGCCATGGGGTGTGCCTTTCTGCAGAGCCTGAGGCACAGCCTGAGCCCCTGGGCTGGAGCTGTCCCTGTCAGTGATGCTGGGCTGGCTGCTGGTGGCTTCCTCTGCTCTGGAGCAGCTCTGTCCCTCTTGGCAGTGGTGCTGGGCTGGGCGTTGTCACAGACATATATTTAATGAAAAATCCTTTCCTTAGGATTTTTTCTCCTGAGAAGCTGAGAGGCCTCAGGAACAAAATGTAAACAATGGTTATCTGCTGCTGCGGGATGCAACAGGTGCATCTGGGATTGGTCTCATGTGGTTGTTTCTAATTAATGGCCAATGACAGTCAGCTGGCTCGGACTCTCTGGTCAGTCACAAAATTTTGTTATCATTCCTTTCTATTCCTTGCTAGCCTTCTGGTGAAATCCTTTCTTCTATTCTTATAGTATAGTTTTAATATATCATTTTCTTTTAATATAATATATATCATAAAATAATAAATCAGCCTTCTGAAACATGGAGTCAAGATTCTCATCTCTCCCCTCGTCCTGGGCCCCCTGTGAACAGCAGCCCAGGGAGCTGATGGGCTCCTCTGCTCTGGAGCAGGGCTGTCCCTGTCAGCACTGATGAGATTCTCTGTGCTGAAGCTGTTGGCTGCACAGCAGAGCCCTTTGCTGCCCGTTTGGATCACTCCCAGTGGCCTCACAGGCTGCACATGGCAAAGCATTGGTGCAATTCAGGACCTTCATCCTCCCTGCTCTGGGCAGCCTCGCTGAACCTCAAGCCTGTTTGACAGATGTACTCCAGCTCATCTCTTTGACAGCTCCTGTGCCAGCTCCTCTTGCTTTTGTTCCTGGCCAGGCCTTTGCTGGTGGAACCCCCTCCAGGTTTGAACCCAAGTTTCTGATTTCTCTCCTTTGTGTTCTGTGGAAAGTCAGGCTGCAGCATTCAGGGGCAATGGTGTAATTATGTAAGAGCTCCTTTTCCCTTGCAGAGAGGACAGAGTGAAAATCTCCAGGGATCTCTGTTTGTCTTTTGGCAGTGCCTGGCAAATGCTTAAAGGCTGCTCAATATTAAACAATCCTGCTTGGGACCAGCATTTAAAAAGTAACAAAATACGTTTGGTGTTGTTCTCTCAACTAATGTCTCTTAGGTGCTGTTGCAAAGACCTGGGGCATGGTTGAGAGGGAGAAACCATTTTAATTCTTGCAGAGAATAAATATGTCTCTCATGAATTGAAGAACCAGCTGTACATCAGGAGAATTGTTGGGACTGCAAGTATTTGAGGGGGCATTTAATACTGAACTGGTGATCAGGAGCCTTAGGCAGTGTGAGAAATGTGCAGGGACATTTGTGATGAATGGCTCTGTTTGGGTGTGCTCCTCAAGGCGGCAGATCACACCCAGCCAGCAGTGCAGCTCCCCAGGACCCCGATGGGACACCCACTTAATTGTGCTTTAAATGAATCACCTCACTGCTCTGTTGGCTGATCCAACCCCTCCCCTGTGGTGTGCTCAGGAGTTATTATGAGTTATTACAGTGGAAAGTGCTTTAAAAACACTAATTGACTTTATGTCAAGGGGGCTGATTGTACATCTCTGAACTAATTCAATTAAATGGTGTAGGTGGTTTTATTTTGGTTCTTAGCCAGTTTTGCTTCCAGCTCTTATTCTGAGGAATTTTTTTTAACCTTACTGAACTTAAAGAACAAACAGCAATTTTCTGTTGCTCTAGGCATTTTGTTCCTTAAAATTTCCCTTTACTAAATACTGAAGCAAATTTTTATAGGGCTGGTTTGCATCACTTTGCACTGGTATATCTGAATAGCAATTTGTGATTTTCTTTTTGAGATTTAAAAATAGTTTCAGATGTATTTTGGTTACTTCAGGGAAGAAAAAAACCTCACAGAAAATCAGTAGTTTTGAAGTACATTTGCATTGTACCAGCAGAAAGTGAAAACATTGATTATTGTTTAATAAACTTCAGCTGAATGACAGAGCTGATAAAAGCAAAGATGAATATTTCTGTGTTCTGAAACAATGTTCCTTCCCCCTCTGCACCCAAATGTTTTCTCCTAACAGTTTATTCTTTCTTTTTCTCTATGTAAATATTATGGGACTCTGATGTAAGTGTTACGGATTGCATGAATTTTCCTCTGAGGTGTTTGGAATAGACTAGCACTTAACAACTCATTTGTGGGATGTGTTTTCATTAACGGATGATTTTGTTGATGTAATTAGGTTTGTTTGCTTTGGTTGCATTTGACTCCAGCTTTGGAAAGGATCTCTGCCTCTGTTTGGTGGCTCCTGGGCAGTGTGTGCTGCTGTAGTTTGGCTGCTCCTAACTCCTTGGTTTGGCACTGAAAACTGCTGGGGGAGGACAGGACTTGGGTCAATGTCTTTTGGGAATGATGGTGAATTTATCTTTGTTGCAGGGGAAAGAAGCTGATGGCCATCGTAGAATAAATATCTGTTCTCCCGTGCTCATTCAGTGCTGTGCAAACCTCTTTGTATGAATGATGCCCTGGAAAGGCTTAACTTTGGAGTGACTTTACCTTCCATTACATTAATACAATACATCACTTTGGTTTGTGTAGTCTGTGACTGTGGTTTTCCCCATTGCTCCTGAGGAATTCAAGTGATGGGAGACAGAATTATTGTGCCTGGCAAAATTAGGAGAGTCCAATGTCAAAGTTGCCTGAGTCTCACTGTTACTGTACTTAAGTGTCCAGATTTTTCAGAGGATCTAGGTCAAAGTCATTTGTTCACTTGGGCCAGGTCCTGACTTCTGTTGTACTCAGGAAAATCCAAAGGATTTGGGTACAGATTTACATGGCAGCATGGACCAGAGTCTGAACCAAAGTGATTGCTGAACCAGCACACTGCTGAATCCCAGACAGTGCTGTAGGAAGAGTTCTGCAAGTGAAATTTCTCAGCCTTGTTGAATCATAGAGATCAAAGATTGCAATGATCTGGCCCCACATTTCCTGCTCCATGCTGGGTTGTTCCTGAGGTGCATTAACAGCTCAGATCCCAACTCTGCAGAGCACTCCAATGTCTGCTTTAACTTGCAATGTGCCCATTTTCAGGGCTTCCCTCCCCACGTGTTGGTTGTATCAGTTCCCTTGGAAGGAATTATGATGAATGATAGGAACTGGAATTAAGGGAATTTACTGGAATAATCTGTTTCCTTACACTGTTTACAGTCAGATTCTGTCTTGCTTTCGTGGAGAGAGGAGTGTAATCTGGTCTGTGCACAAAAGGTGTTTGCAAGAGGCAGCAGCAGCTTTAGTCCTGGAACTCCAGCCCATTTCCCACTTCTGCAGCAATTCAGCCCCTCCACACAAAGCTGTGGAGCCTTAAATGTAACAGGTGGAGACCCCTAAAACACATCCCACGCTGGGATGGGCAGTGAGAGTGTCCCAAACAGAGCCAGGGCAAGGTCTGGTGTCTGACCCATGTTTTTACACAGCCACCTCCTGGCTGGGACAGCCCCTGGGGTTGTTGGCTGTTCCCTGGAGCAGCACACTCTGCTGACTCGGCTGCTTTGGGGACATCTGATCGTGACCCCACAGCCTCAGATCATAAAAAGGCCTCTTAGAAACACACAGGAGGTCACCCAAGGCCAAGTGCTGTCCTCAAAATGCACGCTCCAGCCCTGGCAATGTTTAACTCCTCAATCTTTACCTTCTCTGGTAACAACCCTTGGTGTCCCAGAGCCCTTTTATTCACTTTAAACCTCCATCTCCTTTCTCAGCAGTTCCTCGCAGGTGTGTTTGTTCTTCTGATTAACCCCTGCCTTACATTTTTACTCACTCTCTTGGTGTCAGAAAATCAGTTTTCTATCATATCATCACCATATTCACAAAAAGAACAATTTCAGAGCCAAAGGCTGGCACCCCAAAGCCTGGCAGATCAAGATGAGCTTGGCTTGCTCACAATACAGATGTCCTTCCCAAGGCAGGATGGGCAGGGACTCCTCCCTTCTTGTTCCAGGTCTAAAGGAAAGTGCTGTGTGTATTACAGATATTTCCTCATCCATGGCCACAAAAGTAGTGGAAAAGCCTGGGAGAGCCCATCTTCCTTCTTCCAGTTCAGTGAGGCTGGAGCCAAGCTGGTTCCCATTTTGGGTGGTTTTCAGTGTCCCGCTCACAATGACGTGCAGCAGGGAAGAAAAGGGCACCAGCCCAACTTCCAGTGAAGCTGCAGGGATCAAAGCAGTGTGTGCCAGCTGGGAGGCTGAGCTCTCCTTGATCTTCATGGAAGCAGCTTCAGGACACGATATGATGCTTGGGCTGATGGGGAGAATGGAAAACCTGCAGGAGCCCATCCTGCTGTGGGGGTGACATGGGTGGCAGAGCTCACTGGGTATCTTTTTTACCCAGCATCTGATTTAAGAGAGAGCCCAGCAATGAGGAAAGCAATGTGTGCTGCAAACCCCTGGGATTCACAGCAGCATTGTCAGGCTGACAGCTCCTTCTGGCTCCTTTCCCATGGACTGGCTGGCTGTGGAATGCAGCATGGCACATTCTCATGGTTCTGTTCCCTCAGCCAGTGTTTCCTCACTCTGGTCACTGACCACCCCAGCTCTGGGTGTCCAACACCCCTCCATCCTGTCCCATTCCAAGCCCTTTTTCCCTGGTGAAAGGCCCTGTCTGCTCTCAGTGGCACATGGCTGGGGTGTGTTGTTCACTGTGCAAACCTCAGCGAGGGCATTAAAAGAAGTTCTGAGCCACTTCTGCTAAACTTGACTAAATTTTGATTTGGCTTAGGCAGGCAGCAAAGAACAGCTTCCACATCCAAGAGGGTCTAAGCTAGGCTGCTCCTGGGTAGATCATTTCCCAAGAGGAGGGATAAAATTACTATTTTATCCCATAACATTCCTGTACTAGAGAACATTTAATTCTCCCCACAGTGCAATATTCACTCTACAGTCCTACACAGAACAAAAACATTTCAGCATTATCCTGGGCCTCTCTGCAAGGTGCTTATCAACATCTTCAGTACAGCTGGGGAAAAAGCCAGCTTCCAGCTCTTCCTGCAAAGCTGCAGTGGTGTTTTCCAGCCTGCCCGTGTGAATGGTGACAAAGGGGGAGAAGCACAGGGTCAGTGGGCAGAGGATGGAGTGCACAGGCTGCTGTCTCGAGCAGCAGCTGCATCCTGTGGGCTGAGAGGGATTACTGCTGACTTTAATCTGGCACTGGGGAGAGCCCCGGTGACCTGCTCGTGACTTGTGGTGTTGCTGTAGCCAAATCATTTCCCCTCTGTCTGTTACCCAACTGGAAGAGCTGTCAAAGAATTCAGCTCTTTTGGGCTTTAAGAATCAAAAAGGATTAGTAAATATTAGATGTTGAAGAATCCTCTTTGGTTTCAGGCTTTGGGGTTCGGTCTTTGGTCCAGCAGACTCTTACACAGGCTGAGACAAGAAGCACAGAGCATTATTTCTATGTATATTCATGCAACAAAGTAGAGACCCAGTAATTCTGATTAGTGCCACCTAGACAGCAAATAGTTCCCCTCCTACCATGTTTTGGAATCAAAAAAGCCTTCTCAATTAAACAGAGAAACCTCCAGCCCTGCTGGTAAGAAACCATGGAGAGCAGGAAACTTGGTCATGTTGAGTTTCCTCTTCTGTACCTCTTGCTTTGGGCTGGTCATTAAAAATTTACTGTGTGTATTTAGGCAGCAGATGGATTGTGTTGTGTAGCACAACCAGTCCCACAAAGATTGTGCCATGAGTTGCAAGGGTAAGAACCACCAAGTGTTTGTGGTTTGAAGTTATGAGGCCATAAACTGCCTTCAGGAACATCAGCAGAGCCAGTGCTCCACCACCACATTTACTCCAGAGTGGCAGAAGAGACACTTTTCCCTGCACTGGTTTTCCAGCAGCACACCCACTCGATGAGGGTCCACTCAATGCCTGGTGAAGCTTTTTGAGAACTTCAGTGGATCTCAGACTGAGTCTTGACCTGACCTTGACCACTTGGCCACAAGGCTTGCCTTGACCACTCTCAGTTTCAAGTCTGTAAGTGCTGCTGTTTCCTATTTCTGCATCCCCAGCAGCTCTCTCTGTGCTTACCAGAGGATTTCAACACCCATTTGGAGTCTTCTAGAGGAAGCAGTGGATGCAGGAGCTATGGATGGAACCAGCAATTCAAGAAATCAGTTATTTCATTTATCCCTGAGCAAACAAACAAACAAACAAATCTTTTTCTAGTGTCAACCTCCCAGACATCAAAAGATGTGAATTTAGTCTCAATTCTGTGTAAAATAATCAAAGTAGACTTTATAATGGCTTTGTAAACAAGAGCCTATTGATTTCTAACCCCACAGCTGCTATTATTAGAGTGTGATGTGTGACCCTTCTGTTTATTAATCCCTGGGTGATGCATGGTTTTGCAGTGAGTGATGTTTGTGTGAATCAAACCATCACTGATTTCCTCATCCCCTGTCTTCACATTTAGGCTGCAAATGGCTGTGTTAAATAGGTGAATTAAGTGTGGACATTAGGTATGAGAAGCCACCTGAGACAAACTGTGAAACAAAAGGCTCAGTGTTCTCAGATGATGAAGAGAATGATTGTGCATCCCTGAACAAAAGGCCCAAAAAGAAGGATCCACCCCTTGAGGTACTTCCATACTGTCAAGACTCCTCCTTCTATGACTTCAACAGGAATCTTCAACTGAGCAAACACCTCTCTTTGGTCTAAACTCACTAAATACACTTGAAGTTGCTCCATGGAAACAAAAGAACTAAAGGAAATGCAGATCTCACTCTGATTTGCCAACATTTTAGCAACATTTCCTTATGGAGGAAATAGAACCTGTGTGGGAGATGCTGTAGGCAAAGACTCCTTGCAGATGTGGGCAGGGTGGATGGAGGCACAGCTGAGATCTCCCCCTGTGGGATGCTGAGTTTGTTCCTGCCAGGTCCTTGCCCTGGCTCAGTGGGAGGGAGCAGAGCTGTGTGGTTTGGCCAGCAGCTGCAATCCTTTCTGCTGGGCTGTCACCAAACTCTGGGCTGCTCTGTTCTGGCCATGGAAAGGTGCAGCCTCTCCAGCCTCTCCCAGAGCTGTGCAGTGGCCTCCCAAAGGAACAGAGCTGCTCATGCCCCGTTTAAGAGCCTTGGCTGTGCAGTTAATGGCAGCTTTGCTTCAAGAGCCACTTGGTTTCCCCAAGAGCAGCCTTCTCCCAGGCTGCAGGAGGTGCTGCTCTGTTTGTCTGGCTGTGTCCCTGGGCTCCTGGTTTACACAGAGCTCCTCTGAGCAGCTGTGGATCCAGGTGTGGTGTGGCATCCATTGCTGCTGTAAGTGCACAGCAGCTTTGCTCCTCTCCTCTGCTCCAGATCCCATCCAGATCTGCTGTGCTCTCGGGGATTCACTGCAGGGACCTGGGGTAAGATTTCAGGCTTGGAAGATGGGGTGAAGTGTTGGATTAATCCCATCTCTGTGAGAAACTACTTGGGGTTATGGTCAAGCTAGAAAAAAATGGAGATTTAGGTGTAATCTAAACAAAACCTCACTGTGCTGCAGTCCCTTGTCTATGTGAATAGTTATACATTGCTGCATCATGGGAATGCAGAAATGTGGCATGGTTTTGGGTTTGAAAGTGCTGTAAAACAGAAAAGTCCTTGCTTTGGTCCTATCAGGCCCTTACAGGTAAATATGGGTTAATGCTATTAAGAAAGCAAGGCTTTGGATGTTTATGTAAATGGAATAGAAGATCCTACCACACCTTGCAGTGTTACTTGCCTCCACACTGAGAATCCATGCCTGTTACAACATCTGATAACCATTTCTTGTTGTGAAGCTCATGAGACACCATCCCACACCAGATGAGGGCTTTTTCTTTCATTTGTTTGCTGGCCTAATGTCTGTCAGAGTCTGGAGAACAGGGTTAACCACAGGAAACCAAATTCCTGGACTTAGTCTGCCTCCTCCTGGGCAGTCAGGGCTCCTTGTAAAAGCTCTGCACCAGCTGACTACAAGGCAGAATTCCAATAGCTGGTTTCTAAAATAATTTCAACATATTTTGTCTGGCCTCTTTCCCAAGCAAGGGTATGATTTTAAGGAGTTCTGCCTCATGAGAATTACAGTCCTGGTGTGTTCCATCGTGGGAAACCCTTCAGCTTTGTAATGCCATGAACTGTACCCTCCAAAGAGCTGAGGATGGGTTGGACAGGGCAGGATGGGCTGGGAGACACCAGAGCTGGCTCCCTGCCGCCAGTTTGATCTCTAGATCCCTGAGCAGCTGTAAATGGCACCAGTCTGACCTGGCTTTTTCAGCTGTTGAGTTATTAGCAATCCTTAGCCACACCTCTAACCTAGCACCAGAGGGGAATGTGTTGATTACACCTGGGTGTACAACAGGGTTTTTAAAGAGATTAGTCCTCACCTGGCCATTTATTGCTCATCTTCAGGGCCAAACTGAAGATTGCATTACTTCATGAGAGGAATGGGATCCTATTCACAGAGGTTTCACAAAGATGGGTGTGTTGTAAGGAAGAAAAAGATGTTTCCTGCTAAGCCTCTGAAGTTTTGCCTTGTTTCTCTGCAGGCACCGCCTAGGACTCTCAGACCTCGCTTCAGGAAGAAAAGTACCTCGTCCTCTGCCACTGAAACAATGTGAGTGCAATGAGCCAATAGCACCAAGATCCACAGAATGTCTCTCTTCTGCCTTAAAGAGCTACTCATTGATAACCTAGGAAGCAGCAGTGGGATGGATGTGCTTTGATGTGCAGCACTGTAGACATGGCCTTTCTCCTCTCTCCACGTCCCTCTGTGGCACCTGCTGCTCTTTGTCCCTGCTGTGGGTAGGACAGTCTGGCAGGCACCTGCACGTGAGGGGTCCTGGTTTGGTTTGCAGAGTGCACCCACCCACAGTGTACATTTCCAGTTTCATTTGTGTCTGCATAGCTCTTGCTCTGTGAATGCCCAGAGCAATAATAATAACAACAATATTCAGTTACTCATCATGCTACGTTGACAGTGTATTTATTTATGGCTTTATCATGGATGAAGTGGATTTGCAGAACCCATGGATTTCTTTTTCCTCCCTTCCTCCTCAAGACTGTGAATGATGTAACAAATGTCAAAGTACTTTGACTGTACAAAATGTCCAAGATTTGTTAGAGAAAGCTGAGCTGCAACTGAGTTTTTCTGCAAGTAAATCACATGTTCTGAGAAAACCATTGTGCTAAGCCCACAGAGACAAGACCACTTACAGAGGATGAGGAAGTGACGTGCAAGAGAAAAAAAAATTGTTTCGATGATATAATGAAGGGGGAGTCCGAGTTCCAATCAGCCTGAGCCAGGAGAGTATTTTGTGGAAAATGATGCGTAGAAGAACTAAATCCCACCACTTGTGGCCCATGTTCTACTGTGAGTTCTAAAGTGTGAGCAAGCCAGGCTTGAGCAAGCTGCAGCAGCAGAAATTAGAATGGCTTTAGTGATGCATTTCCAGGGGAAAACACATCTTTCTTCCCTGCTACAACAGTGCCAGTCACAGCACTCTGCTCTGCTGCTGCTCTGCTGGCATGAGCAGAGGAGGTGCTGGGTCTGAGCTGCTTTTTGAAGCCTGGAGTTTCTCCTCTAGCATGGAATTTGGTTAGAACCACAAGAACCAGATGGAGTGGTTTATTTGTGTCCATATATAAATGGGAAATATAAAAGAAGAGGAAGACATGGTAGGGTTTGTGTATTTGTGCTTCAAGTTGGTGTCTCTTGTAATGTTGAGCATGTGAGATTCACACATCAGTTAATTACGTGACCCTTTGTGTTTGCTCTTGGACCTGTCACATAGACTAGAAAAGGATATAGCATTGTGTAGGATGTGCCATCACCAGTGGATCAGCACAGGGGCTCCATGGTGTCACTGTTCATCTGGCTCAGGTGCAGCAGCCCAGGGTGCCAAAAGCCAGCTGGAGTGTGCCAGGCTCGGAGGTAACTCTGAAGTGGCCTTTGAAACCATTTCTCTGCCAGGTGTGCATCCATATCCCAGCTGCACACCTGGTGGATCCCTGAGGTCACCCCCACAGCTTCCTACACGTGTGGGGCAGAAAGAAATAAAATACACACACAGAGAAATGTCTATCTGACCTGGCTAGGAAATGGAAAATCAAGCAGGTGTTTCCTGTGTCTGCCACAGTATTTGGCTTCATTACCTGAGAATTTTATTTCCATGTGCTGATTCAGTCATATTTTGCAAATTTTGAAAAATTCTTCAGAAAGTAAATTTAAAAAAAAACCCAAACAAACCTGTCTAAAGAGCAGTTACAGAAGAGTTGGTCCCTGGAAGATAACTCAGCAAAAGCTTTGAGAAGCTAAGCTTATGTATTTTACTTCTAAGCAGCTTTAGAGTTTATTTGATTTCTTTTGGCTAACATTAAAAAGAAATAGGAAAACTGCCTGCACTGTTAGCAGAAAATAAAATCCTGTTGCAAGCAAGCCATGTTTCCCTGCTATGCAATGGGCTGCTGTAAGATAAAAAAGAAGCTGACAAGTTTGCACTCAATTATGCCAAATAACCCCAACAACATAGAGCTGCATAACATCTGACAAGTTCTAATCTCAGCCACGCTGTATTAACATTGATTCTCACTAAAACTATTTAATGTGCGTCTAATCTGCTGTTTTACTGTAAACTTGACTGTTTAGCATTTCTTAAGTGCTGAGGTGAAATGTTGACAAGGGAGTTGCCTTATATCTCTCAAAACATTCACTGTATAAATGAGAAAAATAAACCTTTTCATATCTCTGGAAAAGAAAAGCTGTATTATCAACGGAGCTGTATATTTGCATCTAGATAGACAGAAATGTGAATGCTTGACCTCGTGCTCCTTGTGC